>NC_056524.1:44947411-45247411 GCF_019175285.1 Sceloporus undulatus | reverse complement strand
CTGCACAGCACCTTAAAAAGAACCCAGAAACACCGGGTTCTTTTTACTTTGAAGAGAAACTGCACAGTTTGGCAGCTGCGGCTTCCCTCCAGAGGGAAATAGGCTACCACCAGCCCAGACATTTCTAAAGGTAGGCACCGGGCCTTAGATACTTTCAATAGTGACAGCCATTTCAGGTGACTAGTTTGTCACCATCAATGTATATGTCAGAATCAGGTTTATGTCAGAATCAGGTTTAGGACAGTCACAAGAAGAGATAAGGCAGTAATCGCATATACACTTCTTAGGAATAAGCCTACTTGAATTAGGTGAGACTTACATCTGAGTAGACCTGCCTATGATAGTACTGCATACTGAAATCCTAACAATCATTGATCAATTTTCTTAAGCATTAAAAGGCATTCTCCCTAATTAATTGATTCTTGAAAATAATTTGTAACCATGTATTTAATTTCCATTTTTTAAAAAACGCTAAAATTGTAAGCACAACATCCCTTTCCCCAATTTGCCTTCTTTGCTTTTTCCCCTGTCCATCCACCCACCTACCTTACTTGATCTTCCTCTTTAGAGGACTGGGTAAGTTTTCAATTTTTAACTCAAGGCAGATGATTCAATCCCTTTTTAGACACTGGTTAAGAAACACATTTTTTCTCATACAGAGCAAGCACAATTGGTGACTGGACATCAAAATATTGACTAATTCAACTTTTGCTACTTGAAGACAGAGTGTGTGGCAGGAATGTGAAGTTCCGATCTGGAGCTTCTGTCTGTCTGTCTGTCTGTCTGTCTATTTATTTATTTATTTATTTGCAAGATATTAATTGCATCACCCTCATAATGTGACATGGACAGTTTCAATGTACTGTGACAGTAATGTAATGTGACAGCTTAAATCTTGGCAGACAAAGAACAAATAAGGAAGAGAACAAATGAATTACCATATGCCAAACATGCACTTCAGAAATTGAACTTTTCTAATCAACAGTAAATTTCAAAATGTACAAGCTATTCTCATATGAGAAATAAATCCTGACACTTTAAATGTGGCAATGAAGTAAGTGTCTATGTACCTTAAGCTCTGTTCAAGCATTCCCTATCATACATAAGGAGAAATCTGAGATACACTATCTGGCCATAATGCTTCTAGCATCTTCATAATTGGCTCCATTGCTTCCCACATGCTTGATGGGGCTTTCTGAAGGAGGGAGCCTGTTGTATGCATGGAGGCTCTTTGTGAGATTTCAAAGCCTGCAAAGTCAGGGTCCTGAATCACATGGAGAGCCCACAAGCATGTTTAAGTACACACAGCATTCTCCTTGCCTCTGAGATTTCCCCTTTGGTATGTGGAGAACCACTGGACCAAGCCTGTCATGAGCACAAGGACATTGTATAGTGGACATGGGGAAAGGTTTGAAATACCATTTTTCTACTCACAGGACCCACCTAGGTACATCAACCCCTCCACATGAACCTCTCTGAAAACAACACAGGGGTTTTTTTCTTACAACAATGTGGAAGTTACATTGCTCTAGAGGAAACACATTGCTTCTGCGGGCTTCTAATGTCAGCAGTTTTCATTTTTGAGCTAAAAATATAGGGGAGCATATATTGTTGCATTCTGTCATTTGCAGTTCATGGAGAGGCATTTAGAATTTTCATCCAGAGAACGCTGGTATCTCAACAGACTACACACCCCAGGATTCCATAGGCTATTGCCATTGCAGTTGAAGCGAATTGTAGCACTATAATTTTGGATACCTTCTCCAAATAGGAAAATATTTGGTTGTGTCTTTGAAATCATGCCATGATAATAATTTTCTTACCAGTCCTAGTAATGATGGGGCCAGCAGAGATGACAGCACTTCCAGATGTGCTCTGAGGACTCCAAGTGGTTCTCGTTGCCACGTCTCTTCTTTTTCTGTTGCTGCAAATCTGGAGTGAGAACCCAAACAGTCATGACTACAGAATGGAGTGAGCTATTTCATTCCTGATTGTTAACATATAATACATTATCTTCTAGGGCTCTGGTGAAGGTGATTCTTTGTTATTATTTAACTTCTTATACACAGAAATTCATATTGCATTGAATGTATTGAAATATTTCCTCAATCCAATGTTGTTTACTCCTGTTTGTTTCCTTTCATATTCAGAATGGATTTTGATATACAAAAACCTTTCTGTAAATGGTGAGGATTTAATCCAACAAGGGCTTATACTAAACAAAGGACAGTCAATAATGTCTGATTTTCTTCTCCCCTTAAAGCTCTCATGTCACCTTTTGTGCTGTTCTAGAGGTCTTCCCAATCCTCTACAGCAGTTCTTCAGAAATGGTAAAAGAGGGTGCACTTGGTGGAAGGGCAAACTGGTAAAATCATCTCCCATGCTCTCCTTTTGTGATACCCCTGTGCCCCATTTTATGACAGGAACTATGGACTCTAATCTCTAGATATAAACCATTATTTTGGAATCTGTAGTATATGTTCCATTCCATTAGTGTTTTGCATGTAATCTTCATCCACATTAGTTGGCTTTGCTCTAAATTGGGAGGAGAGCATGCCCCAAAACTTAGAGGACAGCACCAGCCTGTTTTGGTTGCTCCAGACCTGCAGCCAAAAGGTTGTGGCCACCATTTTGCACCTAGCAATTATGTTACATCACTCTCTGTTACTGTTTAGGGGAGGAGGTGTTGCTGCTTGGGGGTAACTCCCAAAACAACATATGTAGCTGTTCTGGTTGTTTTGTTTTGTTTTGTTTTGTTTGTTTGTTTGCCTAATTTGTTTTCAGCCATCATGAGTTAGTGGTGGGAGCTTGGAAGGGCCAGGAGGCATTCCAAGGGCTGCACAGGACCTTCCCAAGGGCTACATGTGATTCAAATGTTACATAATGTATCCACTTATTCTAGATGCATGGATTATATCTAGAGATTAGCGTTTATATCTAGAAATTATTCACCATACATTTGGTGCAAAGAGGAAACTGTTATCTACAGTGTTGCCCTCTGTGTATTTCCTGCATTGTGTATTGCCACATTCTTCTCTGACTATAGTCTGTTCAGACAATTGCCCAAAGGCAGAGGAAATACATGGGTAATGGGGGCACTGCCATACAAATATATCCCACCCCAGCTAGTCCTCTCGTGCACCCAGTAGTTCCACAGTGTTTCACAAAATGAACACAAAGTTCCGAAGAGTCTTTTTTAATGGCATTTGGATGAGTACCATTACAGGGCTCTCATGACTGGCAATCCTGGTAAAACAGGACTCCCAGTCATGAGAGCTCTTACTCAGGATCAGCTGAAGGCCATTACAAAATCCTCTTCACACCTTTGTGTGAAGGCCTAACTTATTCCTGGGTCCCTATCTCTAGTTTTATCCCTCCCCATGTTGAGGCAAATGTTTGTGCAATGTCTATATCCCTCCCGCAGGCATTCCAGTCATGTGTGACCTATACATAGGAGGCAGTGGAGTCAACATTTGTGTGATGTACACAAGCATAATGTACCCTTGAATATGTCTCCTTTTTTCTCATTGAAAATGCTGGCATTCTCTTCCTCGAACTGCAGTGACTAAAGGCTCTGCCTCCGGATTCATCATGGCAGTCTTTCCCATGGCCATTCAGGACTAAAAATATGAATGGTGGTATTCATGGTCCATAGCCAGACATAGATCTCATAATCATAGTTGGAAGAAGCCACAAGAAGCATCCAGTCCAACCCCTTGCCATGTAGGAATACACAAGCAAAGCACTCCTAACAGATGGCCATCCAGCCTGTGTTTAAAAAACTCCAAAGAAGGAGAGTCCACCACACTCCAAGAAAGTATGTTCCACCATTGAACAGCTCTCATAGATATCACAGACATCATTCACTGAGACCTCGAGAGGACTCAATTGATTATATTTTTGGTCTGCATCATCTATGGGAACATAGCCAAACTCTTCTCCAATACCTTATCAACCATGAATGGCTAGTGGGAGGGAGAGCAGCTAAATAATAAAATCTGTGGTTGAGAGGAGAGACATAGCATAATTCAATCTTCAAAACTTTTACACTGTGCTCTGCAATACAGGATTGTGGCCAATGTGTGTGAAGGATGACAGTAGATGTTTCAGTTTTTATCTCATGTATTATCAGAGTGAAACAAAAAAGAAAACCTCTCCCAGTTGAACTGCCATTGCAGCATTACCAAAACAATTCAAAACCTACAGGAGCAAGAAAGGGGCAGTCATCAGCTCTGCACAGCTTTGTCACACAATGAAGAAAAACTGTGGACATTTTCTGGTTCTTGTGCTTCACAAAGCGGAACACTTCAAAGGAAAAACGGCCCATCTGACTCTTGCCATTTTCAATTATGGTTGTCTGAGGGTCTTTGTCACAGCTGAAGGAAGAGAAATGGGGTTTATTTTTTTCTGTTTCCAAGACTGCAGAGTCTCAAAGAAGAGTACAGAATTATAAATGCTACAAAATGAAGAGACATGCTTAGGAATTATTAGTGTTTTCCTGCACAGTATCATCTGAGAAAACACACAGCGTAACCACCTTACTGAACCTAAAACTGGGCTGGATTTTTCAATGACTGGATGGATGACCACTTCAATTGTATGATGGAAAAATTATATAAATGTAAATACTTGTTTTTATATTAAAATGTTCAACTTCTGAATACCCCGTTTTTATTCCATTTGTATCCTATAACTGTGATGCACAACTTCAAATATTATGTAACACCATCATATGAAGTCATTTCATTTGCTATTGCATCATATTTGTCACCCAAGGGGCAACCCAATATTTACACTATCCTCCTCTATTGTTCAGCTTCTACTAATGTTGTTATGTTGATCAATATTGTCTATGATTGTCCAACTTAGAAGTGAGTAAACTTATTTGTACAAGGTCAGTAAACTTAATGATGTCATAGAAGGCAGGGCCCTGTCCAAATTCCCTCACCTTGACTCCATCTCATCTCAGACATCCATTTTTGTGTGCATAGTTGTTTAGTTCAAAGGAAAACCTATTATCAGTACCCATGCAACAAAGAGTACCTGTGAGCGGTTTTCAGTCTTTGTGGCCAAAACCATGCAAATTTATTGTTCTATATAAGAGAAATCAAACATGGAAATTGTACATCAAGTTATCCATGGCATTATAAATACAAAAAATAAGGTATTCAAAGTTAAATGAATAGACGAAGTTGCCAAAGCTGGGTATGATTTAGCGTAGGGCTTGCCCTCCAAAGCAGCATTTTTTTTTCAAAAGTATACTGAGACTAAAGAAGCAAATTTTGATCGATTTTACTATATTAACCATGTTTACTCAGAATTAAGGCGGGATACACACTGCCTCTTTGGGGCAGCCTGCACCTGCCCCTTTCCCCAATGGATCGGGGCCTGAGCAACCACAGCGACAGCCCCGGAGGCTCCAATCCGCCGCTTTTCCAGGCCTCTGGAAATTGGCAAAACACTGCTTCCCCGCGGCCTGGAAAGGGGTGTCCTTGGGGCTTCATGCCCCAAGGACATCCCGACAGTGGCGGGGGAGAGAGAAAGGGAGGGGCCACTCGGCCCCATTCTCTTCTGTATCGCTGCCATGGCCATGTAAAGGCTGCGCTAGCGATATGCACGGTGAAAGGAGCTTTGTTTCGGAGCTCCTTTCAGCACTGCTGAAAGGGCGCCACAAGCACCCTGTAGCGGTGCCAGCATGTCATGGCCGCGCCATGCCATTTGGACACGGTGTGGCCATCACGTCAAAATGGCAGTGCCCATGTAGACAGGCACCGCCATTTTGACGTACGGAGGACGTACTAGGGTTAGGGAGCGTCTGAATGGTGCACGCTTCCTAACCCTAGGATCGCCGCCACCACGCTACATTTTGGCGATCTGTATCCCGCCTAAAGTCACAATAATTTCAGTCGGATTTACGTCTTGATAAAAATTAGTATTGCTATCTAGATAAACTTTTTGGGGGTGTTTATTATATTACAAATAAGAAAACAACAGACATGAGCAAATAGCAACAATAAAACAATTAACTAACAAACAAAAACATAAACAAACATATATAGCTATAATTCCCCTCAAAAGTAATCCAGTTCATTAAAATACAATGTCAAAAAACAAATCAACCCATACATTCACTTTCCACTTATTGCCATATATAGCATTACTCTTCCACTCGCCCAGTCAAGGTATTGTGCAAGATACTTGTAATATTAACCACTTCTTTTCCATTTAATATTTATCAGTTCCTCAAAGCTTAACAGTATTCCTTATAAGATAGATTCCTATCCAGTTCATATTCTTCAATATTTCCATATTTCCTTATTCCTTTATTTTACTTAATGCCTTAGCTAGTATAACTCCAGGAATGTTCACAGTAATCTATCAATATTTGCCAGGTTTGTTTATGAGTATCAAAATTTTGTCTTTCCATTACAGATGAATGTTTGCCCAGCTCATATGGGTCAAGCAACTTAAATAGCTAATTATCTAAACATGGTGTATTCATTGATTTCCATTTCTGTGCAATTAAGACTTGTGCAGCTGAGACAATGTATAAGATCACTTTCCAAAATCTGGATCTATCTCTGATTTAATTCCATGCATCATATTTAGCATATATAACTCCAGAGAAAGCTCAAAATATATCTTTAATAAACTACAAATTTTAAAATGAAGTGACTTCCAGAATTTAGCTTTCACAGGGCATGTCCACCACATGTGGATTTATGTACTTTGATCTTTCTGACATTTCCAACAGATGATATTATTTTTATAGATTTTTGTAAGCCTAACAGGTGTCAGATACCACCTGGTATCCATTTTGAAGAAGTTTTCCTTTAAGTTTTGGTTTTAGGTAAATTTATCGGTATACTGTCTCACTTTTAGCCAGTTATCTAATTGAATTTATTTTCCTAGGTCCTTAGCCCATCTCACCATGTGATATTTTATGAATTCATCTTCAAGTTTTCTTGCTAAAAGTAATTTATAAAAACTAGCCATTTGTTTTTGTTTCTTTTAAAAAAAATAACATCAAACTCATTATTTGAAATGTAGACTCGCTATGTTTTTAAATCAGATTTGAAAATTCTTTTATCTGAGTATACAGAAACCAATGTGTTTTAATCTCCATCTTTGAGATGTCTTCTATTTCTTTTAACTCTAAGTTTTCAGTTTTCATATCTAGTTTTAGTTTATCTCTATATTTCAACCATGTTTCAGTAGATTTATATTTGCTTAACAAAGCTTCCTGGGGGTGATACCCACTCTGGATAGACATACTTTTTCTTGTGTTAATTAAAATTCAAAGAAAAATAACCTACACATACAATAACAGCAAGTACATTTCTGTACTGCTTATTAGTGAACTAGCACTTCTTAATAGGTTTACAATGTGTAAACCAATTGCCCCCAACAAGCTGGGTACTCATTTTACCTACCTAAGAAAGGATGGTGGACAGAGTGGACCTTGGAGCTCTGCCTGGGATCAAACTCACAACCTTGTGGCTGCAGTGCTGGCATTTAACCACTGAACCACCAGGGCTACACAAAATGATGAGAACCAGTGTGGTGTAGTAGTTTCAGGGTCAGACTTCAACTCTGGAGACTACAGTTTGAATCCCCACTCTGGCATGGAAATCCAATGGGAGACCTTGGGCAAGTCACATTTAGAATCATAGAATCACAGAGTTGGAAGAGACCACAAGGGCCATCCAGTCCAACCCCCTGCCATGCAGGAACTCTCAATCAAAGCCATTCAGCCTCTGTTTTCTCACCCTCAGAGGAAAATAAAGGCAAACCCGCTCTGAACAATGAAAATCCCATGAAAGATTAGCCTTAGGATTGCCATAAGTAGGAAACAATTTGAAGGCACATCACAACCAAGTCCCACTGATGATACTGTAAATCAGAATGGTTACAGATTACCCTTTATGTGATATATTGTTGATATGCTTCTAGCATCAAATATCACTTGGCAAGTTTATAACTGATGAGCAAGTGGTCCCATGATTAAAGTTGCTCCCCACCACCATCATCCAGATGGTTTGGACTCTCATTTCATAACAAACAAACCATGCTGCATTAGACCAAAATTTAGTATTCTAATCCCACATTGGCTAACCACATACCTACAGGAAGTTCAAGCAGGACAGGAGTGTATCCCATTCATTTCTACGGTGAACATTTTTCAGAACTGCACTGCTTACCATAATGGACAGATTATATAGTTTAATGGTTCCTAGTCATGAATACCCAAATGTTACCAGATACCGCTGTCAGAAACCCTAACCATTGGTAATGCTGACTAAAGGTTTGAGGACTTGAAGTCAAACAATGGGCCTGACCAGACAGGCCAAAATAAAGTGGCTTTGAGTCACTTTGGAGGTATTTTGTTTAAATGACACACACATTTTAAGAGGCCAGAAGCTGTGCCAAAGCTATGTTCCATTCCTAACCACTGGAGCACAGCTTTGGCACAGCTTCTGGCCTCTTAAGATGTGTGTGTCATTTAAACAGCATATCTCAAAAGTGACCCAAAGCAGCTTTATTTTGGCCTATCTGTTCAGCCCCAATGTCTGGGAACCAAACTCTGGGGTACTATTGATGTGGTTACTTTGATATCATAGCATTGACAGCCTTATCCTCTGTTATTTAATACCCTTTAATAATTGATTATTAGATTTAAGATTATCTCCCTATATTTCCACTAATATACAAGAACTCAGTTCTTCTGTAAAGGTTACTCATGACTTGTGCTGGTATCTATTTTCACCAGTGTAAAGAAGCATTACCTATAAGCAAAGAATTATTTAAATCAGAACTTTCTGAAAATGATTCATATATTAATCCATATAATTCCATCAAGACAAAGTGATAGAAACATATATTTGGAACATACCTACCTAAAGAAGAGATCATATCTCAGATCATCATTTGGATTTCCAGATGGAGTTGTATAGCAGTAGTCCATCAAAACATTCCATCTGTGCAATAAAATATAATTACCAGTTAATACATTACTTGGAATTCACTATATTCAGATGTTAGGAATGTGGTGGCTTAATGGTTAAGATGCCAGTTCTGAAGATCAGAAGATAGGAAGGTTGGCAGTTGAGGCCCGAATGCTGCATGATGGGGTGAGCTCCTGTCGCTAGTCCCAGCTTCTGCCAACCTAACAGTTTGAAAGCATGCAAATGGAAGTAGATAAATAGGTACCACTTCTCAGTGGGAAGGAGGGAATAGGGACAGCGGTTTCTCAGTGATATTTCACAACCCTAGAAGGCCAAATTCTGCTGGATCCTGAGAAAGTACCACCCTGCCTCCCTGAGAACCCGAAGACTCTTTTGTAGAAATGACAGCTACTAAACAGTGTTGCTGTGTTTGCTCCTCCTAGCTTCTGCGAAGGTAAAATAATTGTAATAGAAGGAGCAAGAAAAGAATATGTACAGCAGATAGTATCTGTACCATGGAACCTGCTTTAGTGAAGGTTTACCACAGCAATAACAGGTCTTTATAGATTTTATAATACCCTGGAGGAGGATTTAAATCACCTAAGCCTTCTTCTGTCTCTAAAGCACATGGCAGGAAGCAACATGACTTCATTACCGTACAAAAATCCTTGCAGTTTGTCACTAGGATTCGTATTCCCAAATATACCTTAGAAAGCCATCAACCATCTGTCATTCTTATATATGCACATATGTATGTACCATATGCATTACATTTCAAATAAATTCAGGTTCCTTTTGGGTTGTCTGTATTACAATTACAATTAATTTTGCATTAGAAAAATCTTTGACATTGGTAGAATATATGTACATTTAAATTATATTCCTGAGAGCTGAAAATTAAATGATTGTCAATGTGGTTAAATTCTGCATGTTTTTTTTTCTGTTTCCATACTTCAAATATAAAGTAAAGTCTATTAGCCTAGTCTCTTAGAAAAACAATCTAGTCTATTAGAAAAAATGAATGACAAATGAAAGGATGACCCATACAAAGACAAAGCGCAATTTCTAGAAAACAAGATGGGAGTTGCTCTAAGAAAAATTGGGAAGAATAAATCACCAGGAACATAAGATATTCCTATTGAACTGCTACAATCCACATAGACAGAATCAACTCTGGCACTAATTAAAATATGCCAACAACTATGGAAGACAAAACAGTGGACCACAGACTGGAAACAATCAATATATTTTCCCAGTCATAAAAAAGGAGACACAAAAGACTGCAGCATAGCATTAATTTCCCATACAAGCAAAATTATGCTTAGAAGTCTGCAAATAGACTCTAATCATATATAGAGAGAGAAATTCTAGAGGTGCAAGTAGGGTTCAGGAAAGGAAGAGGCACTAGGGACCATATGGCAAACATGATGGTTAATAGAGCACATCAAGTATTTCCAGAAGTACATCAGCATGTGCTTTGTTTACTGCATAGATCATCTTAGACATGGGAATCTTCAGGACCTAAGCAGATTAGCGGGGGATAGGGAAGCTTGGAGATAACTCATCCACAGGATCACCATGAATCAGATCAAGCCAAAGTCAGTTAACAACAACAAAAGACTAAAAGCACTGTGAAGCTTATGTTTCTTCAGTCAAAATCTAATACTAAGCATTTGCAATCTAAGAATGACAGTGGTGTTTTCATGTAAGATATGTTCCCAAATTCTTCACATATTTGCTCATACAATGTCCATGCAGAAGATTCACATAGCAATTGGAGGAGGAGGGGACTTTGTCCAAGGTCCTGGAGGAAGCTACCTGACAGAATGAGCCATACTGGATGACATAAAGTTCCAATTCAGTAAGGTAACTTTGTATCTGCAGATGTATGCCTAGGCTCACATACAGGTTAAAGAAAATTGATGATGTCATTTACAGTACCTTCCATCAAGATTAGTTGCTCTCACAGCTGCAAAAACCTTTGTTTTCAAAGGTAACCCTGTACCGGGGATGATCAGTTGTTGGCTGTAGGTAGAGTCCTGGAAAAACAAAAACAAGAAATATTGGTCGTCAATTGGTGAACAAATTCAAGATATAATCTGTGGTGAGTTTAGGCACTGAAAGCATTAGTTGGCACATACTCTGTTCCAAACCTTTGCTTTAGAGAAAATCGAGCTTATCGCATTTTAAAATAAGCCAGTTTACTTCTTCCATTTTAAAGTTGAATGCAGGATGCAGCTGGGTATTATCACACAAAAATGCTGCTGATGCCACCACCCAGCTGCATCCCACCTAAAATCCGGCTAGAAATCATGTCAGAGGCCCGATTTTCAAAGTCGGGAGCTTCCGAGGGCAATCCTTTCACTTGATTGTTAAGTCCTGCAAATGGGCTCCCTAGCTACTTTGCAGCAAAGAAACAGTATCCCAGATTCCCAAACCCCTATTTGGCACTGAATATCAGTTTGGACGATGCGGGGCCCAGTCAGTGAGGATATTGTCATTTACCAGAATCATTTAAAAAAACAAGTAATACATACAACAGACTGGCTTTACCTTTCACTGATTCACATTATGGATTGAGAACTACATAAAACTGGATCAGCACTTCAGTATAATTCAAGACGACCAAATGTACTTACAGAGAACTATGCTTAATAATGTCATAGATTACAGGGGTGAAAGAATGTCAGTTTATATCAAGATCTGTGCTAGTAGAAAGGTATGTGGCAATTGCAAATGTTGCCAGATAATTTGCAAGGAACAAAATAATCATGATAGATGAATAGGGGGGAAATAACTCAATATGTCATATAAAATCTATAAAACAAGATATGGAGTTCTTTGTCATGAAAATAACCCAGCTGTTCAATTTGGCATACATTTTTACACACAGTGCTCTCTTACAATTAGTATCAAAAGACTTACACCAATGCTACCCAAAGGGTTCTTATGACACTGGACTGCTTGGGGAGCTGGGGCCAGGGCTTTTAAAGGCTCCAACTGGCTGTTTGGAGCCCTCCATGATAGAAGTCTCATGATGGTATGGCCATTGCAGGAATTCAGGTGATAACAAGTGGGAATCTCACACCAGATCTCTGGGGGAAAACTCACAAGACCAGAAGTCTCATGATACTTAAAATGGCATTTTGCAGGCATAAATGTACCTGTGCATGTGGTTGCCAGTCATTTTCAGCCAGATCTTCACAGAAAGAGAATTATCACATTTCTGAAAAACACGTCTTACTGCTGCCAAATTGAAGCTTCATTTGGGCTGTACCCTGGTGATATCACACAGCTTTTCTCCCCAAAACCACCATCCGGGTACAGCTTGGCTCCAATGCAGGTCCCTGAATTCACTTTGGCAGCTGTTCTTCAAAGTCGGAAAGCTCCCGACTTTTGCATTTGTTGTTGTTGTTGTTATTGTTATTAATAAGTCTTATTTATAAAGCACTGTAAATTTACACAGGGCTGTACATATGATCAGTTTACTCTGCAGGACATTCTCCCAAATAAACACATTAAATAGAAGTTGACAAAGTGTGACTTATGGACTATGTGGCGTATCTCCAAACCCCAAGAGTGCTTCCTAGTCCACCTGTGACCTCTCATCTATCCCAAATAGATTATCCCAAAGGTGTCAAAATACAGTCAGACCTTGGTATCCACAGGGGATATGTTCCAGACACACAAACCCCATGGATACCAAAAAACATGGGACTTTAAGTCCCCTTGTCCCTAATGATGACATGCTACCATTGGGGACAACAAGCCTTGCCATCTGCAGATGTTTAAATCAGCAGATGGCAAGCCTACTGTATCATTACCTCTGAAGAGTACAATTGGTTGTTTAATCCCAATTTCATCCCTGAACTGTTTTAGGTCTGTAGGACCTAAAACTGAATTTTCAAAACTGAATTGACAATCCAGTTGGAGATGCCACAAAATAGGGGGAAATGGCTAAATCTAGAGGTAATTAGCCACTTGGGAGCCTTTGGGTGCAAAAAAAAGGGGGAGAGAGCAAAAGGGAGGAGCAACAAAAATGGGTCTTCTTGTCCTCAGGACTCCACCCCCTCCAAAAAAAACCTCCAAATGGTGAGAATCAACTGGAAATGACAGAATTGTCCATGGGGAACCGTGGGAGGAAATGATCCCCATCCCTTCTACAGCTGACCACCACTATTCTGATCAACGTAACCTAGTTTACGGGTAAGTGAAACTTTTATTTCAGTTTATTTTTGTTATAAATTTGCCAAAATTATATTTTTTCCTTATTCCAGATGGAAAGATCATTATATTTTAACATCAAAATATGGGAGAAACTGGAACTGATAGATATTGCCCTTCCTGCCCATGCTTGCAGTTGCTTCCTGTCTCCATAGCAATAACATTATTTTCTTCCTGTAGTAAGTTTTCCTAAACTATTTTTCTTTCCTATGTCCCTGGTTCTAATTTTGATTAAAATGTGGTGTGTAAAAATTGTCAAATGTTAATTAAAGTACATATAAAATAATAGCTTTTGCATTATTAATTTAGACCATTAATGATTTGTTGGGGGGGGGAGTGTGGATCATGAAGTGAGTTTAACAAGACTTTCGGTGTTCACACACACACACACACCACCACCACCCCAGCAAAGAGTGCACTCTATTCTAAAAGTATTTAAACCATATTCTGGCAGCGGGTGAAATTGTCCTTCAATCCATTATGCAAACACAGCACAGTCTGACTAGAGAATATTAAATTTTAAATGTATGGAAATGAAAATGCTTCATATTCATGTTTAATTAACTGCTCTCCTCACAGAATGAGGGCTTGACTCTACCAAAAGCCTTACCCATCAGCATCTCTTTTTTACCAAGTAGTCCTACTGGATGCATATGTATAAACTGAGCAGAAAACCAACAGGAAGAACAAGTCATCCAGAATTGTGATTTTGCTTTAGCAAATTAGAGCCATCATATTAATACGAAATATTTCAGCATGAAACAATTTCTGGTTTTTTTTTAACCTATGAGTGTTCATTTTGGTCCATGATGCTTTATGTTATAGCAAATGAAGAAGTGTGATCCCTGAACATCCAGTGTGTGTGTAAAACAGGGCAGGTGTGGCCCCAGTTCCTCTGCACCTGTTCAGCCCCACTTTCTAAATGGATGAAGCTATTGCTACAGCTGTCTTTAAAATGATCCACTCATGTTCACCATAAGGTTTTATTTACAGAATCAAGGTACAGGATTGATTCACAGAAGTATCCTGGGTGAAAATAGTAAAATGGAACAATACAAAATTATAAAATGGCACATTGTAAATGGCATATTGGGTAAAACTGCACAAGACATTAGAGTAAGGGCATCATCACATTAGCTATTTAATTTATTATAGCTTTATGTTTATTGCACTTGTGAGAATTTTACCTCAGGTCCCAAAGGAGCTGTGCAGACCGATCCTGAAGAGGTGGCCTACAGCCACCTCCATCTTCACCAGATCGGGGCTGCAACAACTGTACACCACAAACCCTATCTGGCCTTTCCATGGCACAAAAAGGAGCTACAAAAAGTGGCTCCTTTTTTCACCACGGAAAGGCCATTGCAGCCACCAGTAACGTGGTTTTACAGCACTCCTTTGGTGCTTCATCATCTAGATGCAGTCCCAGAGGAGCACCATGACACTGCGCACTGTGTCATGCCAGCCTGGGGGCAGAGCCAGGACATGTGTCAGTAGATGCTACGCCTTGACTCTGCCCCCAGGCCGCCATTCCCGTCAGTCTTCACACACTATCAACCTTTGGTTAGGAGGAAAGGATTATATTTATGCTTCACCTTAGGCAGAAAAAGCTAAGGCTCTTTAAGATACATTCCCAAGAGTTCTAATAGTTCAACTGAACTTTATAAAGCTCAATAATCTGTACGAAATAGACAAGAACAATTATTCCTAAAAGTTTAAAGGAAGTTTCCAGTTTTGCTCCTGTTTACAGAAAAGTACCTTTTTTGGAGTAGAAGTAATATCATGTTCCATCTATCTCATTTTAATATGCTCTGCAGAACTATGTACTGTAACACAGCAAAACTTGCAAACAGGAAATTTGTTTAAATGTGATTGAAAATATTCCACTATGGTATTTATAGCTCGTTCATTATACTCCCAAGTCTAAAGCACTGACTTCTAAATCAGATGCATGAATTATAACCCAGGTCCATGATGACATGAATAATAATCCAAAAAATGGATTTGTAATTTACTAAAATGCTGCTTGAGAGAAGGAAAACTGATTTGTAAATCAGGCATTTGAATGGTTGAATAAAATTTTTAATCAACACAAAAATAACATTTGGAAGATTAGTGTTGCTGTTATAAATATAAGTCGGTAAATGGCTTTTACATTTTCTTTCCAATGTCCCTCTTTATGCAATACAAGTGTACACAATTACATATATTCAAATTGGATTATCATGCTAAAAAGGGGAAAACATTAGCTGTCCCAAGGAGCTTTTCAAAATAGTAGCTTTTACGGTGTCCAAAGGAAAATAACATTGACTCTTTCCTATGGAAATATTCTATTTTCCATAGCAGTGGTTACTAAATAGTAGTTATTCCACTAGCTTGGGCATGATCAATATGAAGGAATACATTCCTTCTTGTGAGATAGGAAGTATCAGGACTAATGTGAGGGCTAATTTCATTGGTGTTTTTTTTTAAAAAAAAACTGTTTTAATCTATTAAATTGTTTAATATGCATTTAGTCTTCTTAAATTATTTCCAGTACTTTACATTTCAAATTGTTTTGTAACTGTTAAATCTATTTTACTTACTAATACTTTCATTAACTATGATTTAGTCTAGATTCCAACCATCAGTTTTCCCTCTAAACTTTGGGTTTAGGTTGTGAGCATTATTGCATATACAATGAAAAAAGCACCACCAACATCCAAGAGGAAAGTATCAACATGCTCAGGGAATCCCAATATTTACAGAAATAAAATAAAAAGACTTAGGGGAGGGAAACCCTCATGAGGTGGCACTGCAATCAATAATCCAATGCAGCATAACTATGCTCAGTGGACATGAAAGATTTACTGACTGGAGAGAGGAAGCAAATGGGAAGGAGAAGCAAAATGGAATGTCATGAAATCTTCAAAACAAACTATTTGACACTGTAGCATCTTGCTGAAGACCAGTAGCATTCTAAGAGCAATCAAAGTGGGTTCCTTAGCAAAAAAAAAAAATATGTTACTGTTTACAAGAAACTTCTCATTCTTTGTACTTACATTGTAAAGAAGCAAATTCAAAGTGCTAACAAATGTACCATTGTTCTCTCTGACAGATATAGCAGCTGATGACCTAGAAAAGATTTAGAAAGCAAAAACTCTTGGTGGGATCACTTTTGTCATTGTTAACAATGTCATATTTCATTGATGTTTGTCTTTTTTCTTTTGCTTATAAAATGTTACAAACAGAAGTTTATAGTAGAATCTGACAGCGCTTTGAAGCAATGGGCATTGCTAAACACAAAGGATCAAACAAAGTGACCAAAGATAACAATCATTAATGTTCCATGAGCTGCAGTAGATAGTCATAGAAATAATTTTAAAAGAAATAGAGAGTTTACCCATTTTGCTTGCA
This sequence comes from Sceloporus undulatus, assembly GCF_019175285.1. Classification (NCBI taxonomy): domain Eukaryota; kingdom Metazoa; phylum Chordata; class Lepidosauria; order Squamata; family Phrynosomatidae; genus Sceloporus; species Sceloporus undulatus. Next base: position 45,230,849 of record NC_056524.1, on the reverse strand, counting down.
TTCATACCCATGATCATCATACCACTCCTAATTATTTCTCCATCCTAAAACTAATTCAACCACTACCACTTTACTTGGGTTAGAAAACCCTCAACTTTTCCTACCCCTGTGTTTTTTGTCTTTCCCTCTCCTCCCTGTCTCTTCTTCCTCACACAAACCCCTTTTCATCCATGCTGGTATTTCTCTCTCTTTCTCCAACCCACCCATCTACTCACCCAACTATCTCTTCTCCTACCTCTCTTTGGCCCAGTACAGACCACCCCAAAGTGGCAGCCTGCATCCGCCACTTTTCATGCTGGATTGGGGCCAGGGCAAGCTCACCGGCAGCCCTGCAGCCCTAATCCGGTGTTTTCCAGGCCACTGAGAAGCAGCAAAATGCTGTTTCTCCATGGGCCAGAAAAGGGATGTCCTTGGGGCTTCATGCCCCTGGACATCCGGACAGCCAGGAGGAGAAAGGGGAGGCCTCTTCTCCTCAGGATCATTCTTGTGGCCAAGTAGTTGTCGCAGGAATGAGCCGCTCTAGGAAGGAGCTGCGAAATGCAGCTCCTTCCTGCAACGTCATAAGGGCTGCATAGCAGCCCTGATAACGTCGCATCCCCGTGTGGCCATGGGGACACTGTAAGGCAGCGCCGGCATCATGGTGGCCCCCAAGTGGATGGGAGGCTGCCATGATGACAGCACTGCCACGGACTAGGGTTAAACAGCATGTGGTTGGTGCGCGCTCTTTGACCCTAGTATCTCCAGCAGCACGTCGCTTTATGGTGGTGTGTACTGGCCCCTTCTCACCTTTAGCTGACACCAGGTGTGTTTCTCATGTTTGCTTGCTTGCTGTTAGGGTTGTCACATCCTAGTTGTCCAGATCCAAACAGCATAATTTACACATCATGTATTCATTATGCTAATGAAAGGGTTGATTGGTGGGGGGGGGATTGTTTGATTTTGTTTTGTTTTTTTTGCATGGAATTTGGTACGTAACCTGCAGCCAGGAGTTTGTTGGGCACGTCAACAATGATCCCTTTTCTTTACCATCTTTTCTCCTCTGCGGGATCTTGTACCTTTAGGAGCTGCCAGAGGTGCAGTATTTAACAGAGGTGCTGTCAGAAGTCTAGTATTTAACAAATTTAGGTTTCCTGGGCATGGGGATTCTACAAAGTTTTGAATCCTATGTAAGGCACCAAAGGTTTGGTTCATATAAGCCCCATGACTGTATCCCATCTGTAAAATGGAAAAAGTCATATTGACCTGATTCAAGGTTATTGTAGGCATTACCGAGTTGAAGCAGGAAAAGTGTTTTTTAAGCTTAAAACCTTTACTTGATAATATTACTGTATTGGACTACAACTCTCCCATTTCCCTTAGCCAGCACAGCAACTACTGCGCAGAGACCAGTCACTCTTCAATTTTAAATCTCCTAAGATCTAATGTGAGTCAAGCTGGGCTTCAATCATTAATAAAGCATACTGAAAGCTAGTAGCTGGTTCATGTTTTCCAGAATATTTGACAACTGACTGCACATTTTGCCTCTTATTTTGGCTCCTACAGAAGTTATAAACCTACATTATATTTACATTAAAGTTATGTTGTTTCTACAAAGGCTAGAGGCATGAAATATGTTTGCAGTACAGTTATATACATTCCATATCACATTGTCATGTCTTCTACCTAAGGAACTCTAGAAATTGCAGGTTTCTGAGATATTTAGAGTTCTTTGTGACAAAGCTCTCATCCACTCCCCAGAACTACAGGCCCTAAAATGACCTGAGTCCTATCTTCCCTACAGAATTAAACTGATTTAATCATCCAACTCTCTTCAGTACTTTCATAGCTTCTAAATATCTCAAGTCTCAAGTTTCCCTAGGAAAGAGCCTTAACAATTAAAGCAGTATGATTCTCATATAAACATATAGTACAGTACATTTATTCTTTCTTTTAATGAAACTAGGAATCTAGGCCAGCTAATTGTACAATCTGCTCCAGGTGCAATAGCTATAATTAAAATAAAAATAGCAATTATAACCCCCTCTCTTTTCCCCTATTTCTGTGTTTTCTTTTCATCCTCCTCCATTCCCATTCATTCAGCCTTTTCCTATCTTCTACTGCACATATCTGGCAACAGATATGTTGATTATTATTATTATTATTATTATTATTATTATTATTATTATTATTATTAACAGGAAGTCTCATTTTCATATTTGACTTAACAGACAGAAACACTGAGAAAAGGCCAGCAATGAGAAAAAATCAGGAGTTTACATAACCTGGTGTTCTGGTATTCCAGCTAAAGCTACTTGCAAACATTTGGACCAAACCTCAAGGCTTTTTGCTATTACTCCTGAGGAGCATGGTGTCTGTTACCCATTGACCTCATCACTCAATGTCAACTAGCAACTCAATGTGGTACTGCAGTAGACATACAGATTTTAGCTAACTAATTAAAATTATTGATTTTTAAAAAAACCCAAATATCTCCAAAGTGCAGACTCTGGAGGAGTGTGCATACCAAGTTTCAGGTGTTCAGGTTTCACACTTGTGGATCTAAGGCAAAGCCATAATATTCCTTCACAGAAAATTCTGATTTCTGTGTGAGATGGGGGGAGGGGAATGCATGAATTTTGTGCAGAATAAATCCTGAACTGTGGAGATTCTAATCAGTCTAGATTTTTCCTCATCAGGGTTTCACAACACTGAAGAGACACATTTTGGACCAGTTTTAAATATTTTTGAATAGCCTAAGACAGACACACAGGAAGAAATGCTGCAAGTGCAAGTGCGTGCGCACATGCACACATATATAAACACACATTTTATACTTATCATTGTTATTATTTTAATTTACTTTTATTTATTTTATTTTATTTATCTATACTTTGAATGTCCTTAGAATATATCTTTATTTCCCACCATTTTCCCCAGATGGGAACTCAAGGGATCAAACTCAAATAATTACAAAATAGTTAAAAACGAACAAAAGGTCAACATTAAAATAGGATTGAACTAGTGACAAGCAAACGATTACAGACAGATATTCTATTGTGTAAAAATAATTACTGTTAAAATAAAATGTCTCTTTATGTCCCTCAGGTATGGTGAGATTAATCAGAATTTCCTAAGCAAATTTCATCCTTAATGCAAGTACCAAAGTAGAGACTTTGCTGCTAAACTAATTTTATAGCACCCAAATTCTTTGAAATAATATTCCTTCTTCCTCCTCCCCCATTCTCCCTCTCTGTATACTTTTCTTTTATCTTTTACACCTTCTTTCTTTCTTTCTTTCTTTCTTTCTTTTCAAATTGATACTTTTTATGTACAGAGAGTGAAGAGGCTAGCTTTGGTGTATTTGGTTTGGATGGGGATCTGTTAGGTTCACACATCTATTTCCCCTTTGTTGCAGAGCTCCAAGCATCTTCATCAGAAGCATAAATAAAACAAGGGATGTTTGATGCATAAAAGAAGAAGCATTTCTTTAAACATAAATATGAGTCCCATACTTACGAAGCAAGTTGTGTGTTGTTGACTAAGTATTCCAGAGGATAGCTACAACTAAATTTATACAGAAGTCCTGGTAAATAGCTAATGATTGTTGGTGGGTCTGGGGTATCTATATACCCTGAAACATTTCCTATTTGGACTGTAGATACATTGCCATAAGCATTAATACCTGGAACTGAGGTGACCTATTTGGATAAGATAAAAAAACAGAAATTATGAAGAAGCAACACCTATAATAAAAGAAGATCCTTAAAAGAATGCAAGTAGAGAGTAATATTACAAATGAAAAATCAAGCTTTTAGTCTGAACTTATCTGCAACACCAAACTCTGAGTGCATCTGCACTGTAGAAATAATACAGTTTGACACCACTTCAACAGCCATGGCTTCATCCTACAGAATCCTAGGATGTGTAGTTTTCTACAGTTCTAGATGGATGCTACAACAAAGTGCCTTTTGAGAACAGATTATGCATCTACAGTCAGCCTCAGGTGGAGGATGTTGTTCACTACTTTTTAATTTGTCCATTGTACAGCAACCCTAGAAAGAAACTTTTAACACTCTTGCTGACAAACAAAAATGGGAGCTCTACTGTTGATTCGGTCCAATTCCTTTTGAGTGATACTCAAAATAGAGTGGCTCTTTTTGCCATGACTGCAAAAAAGATTATAAAGAGAGAGTTAAACAAAATTGCCATAAATTGCCAGGGAGACACCAAGTATTAATTAGATTTTATGATTATACCATATATGTTTACTAATATCCAAGAAAGGTGTCTATTTTTTCTTTTGTCCTTTTTAACAGTTAACTATTTTTAACTGCACATAAAATGTTGGGACATTTTTTGTCCTTTGTATTCTGTGCCTTTTGTTTTAAATGTTAAATGTTTTATGCTTTTTGATAAGCTCATTTTGTCATGGCCTTTGGCTAGTACAATAAATGTTAACTTGACTTGATTATCTTAACTCTGTTTTCTAAGGCACTAACTCTCTTTGTTAGAGAAGGCTAAAGACCTTATAAAATTACAAATCTCAGGATTCCATAAGATACAGTTACAGCATTTAAAGAGTGTCAAACTGCATTATTTCTACAGTGTAGATGCAGTATCTAATCCCTTTTTACCAACTTCATCCCACCTCTTATGTCATCCTGCCTTCATGTATTTAAATTTTTGTTTTGCAACCACAAGGGACACAAAGGAAAGCAACAAATGTGGACCATTTATGCTGAAGAGATCACATTCTGTGATTTGTTGTGCATTCTTATTCTAGCCTACCTTGGTTCTGATTAAAATTTCTCCAAATACATACACATCCCCTTATGAGACCATTTATCTTCTATGTAAATGCTGTATCTGGAAACTTAAGTGAAGAAAAAAAGTAAATTCTATTAATTTTGGAGTGTAACATATTTTTCAACCTAGACAATGGGGAAATTGAAATAATAAAAGAGTTTCTGTACCTTGGATCAAACATTGATCAGATTAGAGACTGCAGTCAAAAAAATCAAAAGACTGAAAATGAGAAGGGCTACCATGAAGGAACTAGAAAAGATCCTAATGAGTAAAGTAATACAAACAAGGAAAATATCGTTGGCAGTTATATAATCTTTTTATTATAAAAAAGCCAGCCAGGATATTCTAGCGGCCTTAAAAATTTACAAAGCCAAATTAAGACTGCAATTACTTTATAGCATATTCCAGCTTTTAATAAGGAGATTGAATGTTTGCATACACATTTTTTCAGGAGACTATTATCTGTACCTCCATATGTACACCATCTGACTCTCTATGCAGAACTGGGATTGAATGCTCTTGAAACTGAAGCCTGGTTGATGACTTATAGGTTTTGGTTTAAGATACATTCCAGGCCTAATAGATCCAGTCTTTTATGGTTCCTACTATCTGACATTTACTATGCCAGTTAGGCTAAATTTTATGAAAGTAAACGAATTTCTGTGGGTTTAAATTTTGATTCTCTACTTTTTACTAACCAAAAAGGAGTGTCTTGAATCTATTAGGGCCTGCCTTGCAGAGAGAACATCAGCTGACATATCCCACTCCTCCCAGAGTGTGTTCTCCAGCGATGCTTGGTATTCTCCCCTTTTAGGGTAGGATTCCAGATTATTTTCAAACCCTTTCACTGCTGGTGTCGAGGAAGGCCTTTTTGTTTGCAAGATTTAATGTACACCCCTCAAATGTGACCAGGGGCAGATATTTGCAGACCCCATTTTTGAATCGAGTGTGTCACTGTGATCAAGCTCCAGATGTCCGTCATCATATTGTATTGCTTTGTCCATTGTATATAATTCAGAGGGGGAAATTGTTAAGAAGGTTATTGGAAATGAATATCTGTTTGGATGGGTTATCAGTGGAATACTTATTGGAAGATTGGAACCTGCATATTACCAGGCTAATCGGCCAATTTTCTGGTGGAGGCAACAAGATTATGGATTAAATTTTAATAACCCTCAAGTTTTATTGTAAATTTATGTTGTTGTTATATGCCTAATAAAGATTGACTGACTGACTGACTGAGTAAAGATACACAACTAAACACTAAAGTTGGAATCATCCAAGCCATTTTATTCCCCATCACCATATATGGATGTGAGAGCTGGAAAGTGAAGAAAGCAGATAAGAAGATAATCAATTCATCTGAGATGTGGTGCTGGGGAAGAATGTTGAGGATACCATGTACAGCCAAAAAGACAAACAATTTGGTTCTTGAACAGATCAAGCCTAAAATCTCCCTGGAAGCCAAGATAATCAAACTGAGGCTGTTGTACTTTAGCCATATCATGTGAAGGCATGACTCATTAGAAAAGACAACAATGCAAGGAAAGGTGGAGAGAATTAGAAAGGGAGGAGGTCTATACACTAGATGGATAGATTCAAGTTAGGGAAGTCATGGGTATGATTTTGCAAGACCTAAGCAGAGAACAGGGAATCTTGGAGATGTCTCATTCATAGGATTGCCTTGAGTCGTGGCCAACTCAAGGGCAGTTAACAAAAAAACAACAAAGGGCCTACACTTCAACATAGTATGGCTGGTAGTTTTCTCCCTCACTCTTTCTCTCCCTTTTTTCTTTCATCAGTGACTACATTACTGGGAGGTCAGACAACTCTTTCTCCAATTCTCCAATTGAACAATTTTATGTGGTGGCTTAGTGGTTAAGATGCCAATTCTGATGATCAGAAGATCGGAAGGTTGGCAGTTTGAGGACCAAGTGTTGTGTGATGGGGTAAGCTCCCATCACTAGTCTCAGCTTCTGCCAATCTAGCAGTTCAAAAGCATGCAAATGCAAATAGATAAATAGGTACCACTTTGGTTTTTTGTGGGCTTTTCAGGCTATGTGGCCATGTTCCAGAAAATTTTCTTCCTGACATTTCGCCAGCATCTGTGGTTGGCATCTTCAGAAAATGCTTTGCCTGCAAAAAGTTGGGTATATATATACTGTGTGAGCCTGGGAATGCAGGAGTGATTTGCATGTATATTGTTTTGTGCTGATGGCCGGCCTCAGGCTGGAAGGCTAATGCAAAAGAGGATTAACGTCTGCTAATTGGTGATCATTATCTGCTGGGAAAGCCCCTGACTCTGAATGGTTTCCCAATTGCATATGCTGAGTCTTTATTTTGCTATTCCTCAGGAATGGTAGCCAAATTTTGTTCACTTTAAGGGTTTCTTCTTTCCTGTTGAAATTATCCAGATGTTTGTGGATTTCAATGGCTTCCTTGTGCATCCTAACATGGTAGTGTTAGTGGTAGATACCACTTTGGTGGTAAGTTAACAGAGTTCTGTGCAGTCATGCTGACCACATGACAGAGTCATCTTCAGACAATGCTGGCTCTTCATCTTAGTAACAGAGATTAGCACTGCCCCCTACAGTTGGTTACAACTAGACATTCATGTCAAGGGGAAACCTTTCCCTTTCCCTTTCTGCACAACTGTATGCCATTTCATAGCAGAGTTATTTTGTCTTAATAATAGGTCTCTGGGAGCAACCAAGCCTTCACTAAAGTGAACATGTTAATGCTGTTTTAGAAAGAAACAAAATCTTTTTTTTTTATTTTTTTGGTGCCAGGCAAACATATTGCAGTATTTGCTGCTGTAGTGAGATGGAACAAGTGAATGCAGAGGCAACAAGGGGCAAACTCTGCCAAAAAACCCAAATACATACCATAAGAACTCATGCCTCCTTATCCCAATCTAGAAGAGTCCAAAGGAAAGGCCAGACATCCTGAACTATAACTGTTTGAATGTTCACAAAATTCACCATCTTCCCAAGAGTAATCTAATTTTCAAGTGGCACTCTCTCCCTCACAAGAACACCTACAAAAATTATTGCATCAAATACTAGCTCTGACTAAATCCCACTCCTGCCCTGTAGAAGATCTGCATCAGCAGCAAACCAGTCCCCCCTCCCAAAAAAGGTGCAAGCAACAGCTAAGCATTCACTGACCCTTTGCCATTCAACAAGTAAAGAAGCACTCACTCTGTCCAAATAATTAACAGCTGGTGTTGACATAGTGGGACGATTTGCACAATACATTTTTCACATTACTTTGGAGTCCACAATCTTAGACAACCCATGCAGTCACAGATGCAGTCAACAGCATTGTTCATAATCACACAGTTTCCCTGGCTGCTGTAAGCACAGAAACATCTAGTGACTCTTTCCATTGTAGTTGCCCCAGTGCTTCATTCAAGTTCAAAGTAAACCATGATGTCTGTAAGCGGGGGGGGGGGGGGTTTTCTGACCTAGCTCTAAGCCTGATATGTTAACATTAATCTTTTTCTGTCGCATGTGTCAGAACATTTACATATATACAAACACAAAGGAAATTCAGTTTTGTTTTCAATTAAGGCTTTCAGAAGGCATCTAATTGCTCCTTGCTCAATTTTTCCACTTCGGTAGTGAACTTCAACCATAAAGTGGCTGACCCTGCACTGTTCCCACTTGATTTATGTCACTCCAGCAAGAAAAAACACTGAAATTGTTAGAACTCTTTTAAGAGCCACCAAAGACGAGAGGAAATCATTGGTCATAATCCTCAGATTGCTTTCACCAGAACATTCCTGCTGGCCTCAGAAAAAGGCTATTCTGCGCTATGCCGGGAAGTGCAATCTATGGTTTTAACATTTTAATGTATTCTTTAAATTTATAGTTTTGCCATTTCATCCATAACAGAAATAATTGGAAGGATATGTGCAAAGTCACAGATAATGCTGGACATTAATAGTTTGATTTAAGGTATCAAGTATAAGTATTTGCTTGTTTAAGAAATTTTATAAATTGCCCTTCAGTTGTATTCACATGGCAGTTTACAACATCTAAAGCAGGTCCCCAAATAGTTCTATTAAAATAAAAAAAAACCAATAAAAACAGATTTTAAGAGTGAGATTGAGAGGTGGGGGAGAGAGAGAGAACTTCAATCCGAACTGTTTACTACAAAATATTTCAAAGTTTGGAGCTCCCAGCAACATGTGAAATTGAAAACCCTCAGACATTCTATAAAACTGAGTATGAGCTTGAGGACTGGTATGTAAGGCTCATAGCAAAGAGTAACTGTGTTCTAAAAATCCGAATGGTATGACTGAGGTCCTTAGGCAGAACAATTGTGCTTGATTAATTGGCTGTTTCACACTTTCTATGGGAACTAGGTTCTAGAAAAGGTTGCACCTTTCTTTCTTGCAGTGAATAAGAGGACTGTCAAATATAGAATCGTCTCATCAGATGATTGGGGATATGTAGTATGAGTAGTCCTAATCATAAGATTCAGTTTAGGTCCAATTTGACTAAGAGTTCCAGTTGGCTCCATTTAGTCTCAATTTGATGCAATGAGGAAATGAATTTTTCATCCTGCAGAGAAGTGACTAGTGGGGACCCACAGGGTTCTGTCCTGGGACCAGTGCTGTTCAACATCTTTATCAATGACTTGGATGACAGAATTGGGGGCATACTCATCAAATGTGCAGATGACACCAAATTAGGGGGAATAGCTAATACTCCAGAGGACATGATCAAAATTCAAAATGACCTGAATAGACTAGAAAGCTGAGCCAAAACTAACAAAATGAAATTCAACACGGAGAAATGTAAAATACTGCACTTAGGGCAAAAAAATGAAATGCATAGATATAGGATGGGGGACACCTGACTTAAGGAGACAACATGTGAAAGGGATCTAGGAATCCAAGTAGACCACAAGTTGAACATGAGTCAACAGTGTTATGTGGCAGCTAAAAGGCCAATGCAATTTTAGGCTGTATCAATAAAAGTATAGTGTCTAGATCAAGAGAAGTAATCGTGCCACTATATTCTGCTTTGGTCAGGCCCCACCTGGAATATTGTGGCCAGTTCTGGGCACCACAATTCAAAAAGGACATTGAGAAACTGGAACATGTCCAAAGGAGGGTGACTAAAATGGTGAAAGGTCTGGAAACCATGTCCTATGACGAACTACTTAGGGAGCTGGGGATGTTTAGCCTGGAAAAAAGAAGATTAAGAGGTGATATGATATCCCTGTTTAAATATTTGAAGGGATGTCATATTCAGGAGGGAGCAAGCTTGTTTTCTGTAGCTCCAGAGAACAGGACCCAGAGCAATGGATGCAAGCTGCAGGAAAAGAGATTCCACCTCAACATTAGGAGGAACTTCCTGACAGTAAGGGCTGTTCGACAGTGGAACAAACTCCCTCGGAGTGTAGTGGAGTCTCCTTCTTTGGAGGTCTTTAAGCAGAGGCTGGATGGCCATCTGTCGGGGATGCTTTGATTGGGATTTCCTGCATGGCAGGGAGTTGGACTGGATGGCCCTTGTGGTCTCTTCCAACTCTACGATTCTATGATTCTATGATTGTATGATATTTGGAATGAGGGGCCATATGAAGACGGACCCCAAATTCTAAGAAGTGAAGTGGAATCTGTGATAAAGGAAATGGGAAAAATATATCACCAGGAAAAGATGATATCCCAATTGAACTGCTATAGTGCATACAGACAGATGCAACTTCAGTGCTAATTGAAATATGCCAACAAATATAGGAAACAAAGTGGTCGCCAACTGATTGGGAACACTCAATATACATACCAGTCCACAAGAAAGGAGATACAAAAGACTGCAGCAACTATAGAACAATCACACTAATCTCACATGCAAGCAAAATAATGCTCACAGTTCTGCAGCATAGACTCCAAACATACATGGAGAGAAAAATTCCAGAGGTGCAAGCAGGATTCAGAAAAGGAAGAGGCACTAGAGACCACAGTGCAAACATGTGCTCGCTAATGGAGCGCACCAAAGAATTTGAAAAAAGAATCAACATGTGTTTTGTAGACTACAGCAAAGCATTTGATTGTATAGCTCACGAAAAGCTATGGGATTCACTCAAAGACATGGGCATGCCACTACATCTGATAATCCTGATAAGGAATCTGTGCCAAGGACAAGAGGCCACCGTCAGAACAGAATTTAGGAAACAGAGTGGTTCCCAATAGGCAAAGGGGTCAAGCAAGGCTGCATCCTATCACCTTACTTGTTTAATTTATATGCTGAAAAAATCATAAGAAAAGCAGAATTAAAATCAGAAGCCACCCCTTAGAGACAGTCTGCACAGCCCCTGAGTCCATGAAAACATATGGTAGAAACAACATCTTTCCAGTTGGTCTCAAAGGTGCTACTGAATTCCTTTATGACTTTGTATGCTAAAACAGACTAACACCTCCATCTCTTAGAATATGCTTTATTCTTAAGCTATTCATCAGTTCATATACTTGATCAGGCAATAACAGCATTAATGGCTTTAAAGCAATATGTAAGCTCCAAAAAAATCTTATCTTACCATTAAAGAGTTACCACAAGCTTCCAAAGTGCTGAGATTAATAATGAATATGACTACCGCAGGAAATGTGTTGTTGTTTATAAATCCCCTGCAGTGGGAGTCCCCATGTTTCCCATTTAATGCCAAATCTGTTTCAGAATAACCGGAGAAAAGGACAGTGCAAAAATTAATCTTCATAGTAATTGCCTGTACTCCACAGTAGACACTAATATCTCTTTCCGCTGCAATGAAACAAGAATAATACAGTGAGAATTCAAATTAGTTGTATTTATTGATAATTATAAGATAAAATCACTTTTAAAAATACATGCCACATAAACAAAGACTGTTAACAATTTGTATTGAATTAAGTGGATTTCCTCTGACAGATAGCTCTATATTGTGGATGTCAAAACCAAAAAGACCATGAAGTACACTGTGATTTGTCCAGACCTTGGAAAAGATACCCAGACTTTTCCTTTCCCAGACTCTGAACATGTGACATCACTTTAAAGACGAAAACCAAAAGCAGAGTTAATCTTAAGGATTGAGGAGCAACATATAGTGATGAGGATCTTAGATAAAACCAGATAAAACCTATGAACATTATCTAGCAGTGTGACCCTAGTCTTGGTGCTTACATTTTTGAACATCTTTCAGTTGGGAATAGAAACACATGACTCTCCTTTCTCCATTTAAAGGTATACTTTCTTCTCAAATTGCATGGTCAACACCCACTGGTACCTAAAGGCTTCTATTGCAGCAACATACTATAATTTGTAGATAGCATTCCACTGAAAATATTTCTGCTAAATAACAAAAATGTAATGTGTTCAATACCAGAGAAGGGCTTGAGTTTGACTCAGGCTTGCATCCTTCCAAGGTCACTAAAATGAGTACCCAGATTGTTGGGGGCAATTAGCTTACACTTTGTAAACCGCTTAGAGAGTGCAAAAGTGCACTGATAAGCGGTATAGAAATGTACTTGCTATTGCTAATATGGTATTACAGTGTGTCTGCACCATACATGGGATTGCTGTACATGTCATGCGGACAGCAAGCCCTAATGTGACGAATGGAGCTTGAACATAGGCAGAATTTGCCTTATGCAAGGGGATCTGGAATGGATCCCTGCATAAGGTGAAGGTGCACTGTACTTGAATAAAAGGTCATTTATAGAATAACTCCAATGAAACATGATTTCACAAGATGTTGCATAAACCTTTTAAACAGCCCCAAAATGATATAATATTAAAAACTGGAACAATATTCTGAGGAATCATAATGAAGGTTTTACATCACAATCTGCCTCTGAATATAATATTTGAAGGAACAGCATGTTTTGTTCACCATATAATGTAGGGCTGAGAGAAAGAGAGACAATCAGAAAGAATTCACAGACACCCAACAATTCATTGAGTTCTAGGAGTGTACATATTCTTAACAACAATTTATATTAGCAAAATAATAGAGATAACATTTTGAAAAGTTCTCTATTGATGACATTTTGGTACAACAGCAGCAGAAGAAAACACTCTAAAGCAAAAACAGTTACAAAAGGCATTGTTACAAAAGGTGACAGAATTAGGTCAGCCAAATCCCATAAAACAACTATAAGATTTCCTTCTGCTACCTCCAAATTCACATCTGCATCATAACTATATTTATTTGAAAACCAATCCATTGGATTATTACTGAATATGCTTCTAAATAGTATTTAGAAATATCCAGCTCAATCCAGCAAAAGAGATGTATGTAAATATTTATCATCCGTTGCTGATGTAAATTCACATGTGAATACCCGTCCTCAGCTGAACTGCAACATTTCTACATGATAAATTATTACAACTCACAGAAAAGGAGATGTTCATGTGAGTTGCTGGAGCACAGAACCACATGATATTCCCTATAACAATATATGTGCCAAATGACCTTTCCCTTTATTAATAAAGCTAGCTTGCTCCTATGGTGTCCTAGTGTTGAACCTGTACCATCACAAACGATACTGTACAAGTCTACTGTTGATTCTCTCACCTTTTGTGCATGGAAATGATAGAGAAATCATTTTGTTTTTCTGCTCTACCAACAAAATATGGGCTGAATTGGCCAGATGTCTTTTATAAGAAGCACAGGGACATCTCTGTCCCTAAAGCCACAGCATTATACCCAAGCCTGAAAGGTTGCTTTTTTGGACTACAACTCCCAAACCCCTGAACAGCCATTCTGGTTGGAGGATTCTGAGAGCTGTAGTTCAAAATAGTACCTTTTCCAAAGTCTGCATTACATGTGACTAGCAGAAACAGACCAAAAGTGAACATTTTTCTTGTGTCACTTTTTATGGCTGTGGCTAAGCTGGAAGGATATAGAAAAATATAACTGAGATGATCAGAAGAATATTTGCAGTTCCTTTATTTAATAAAAAGATAAATCTGAGTAGATATGACAAGTGAACAACACGTAATGGGGCTAGTGATGACTAGTGGTTCCCATGCCAGTGACGTTCTGAATCTGCTCTGAATTGTAGTCCAAACTTTATTGGGGGTTAAAGTTCAGCACCTTGGATATGTCTTTTACTATTCAAAGTAAAAATCCAGAACAGATTCACTGCCCCAATAACATGGAGGCCATCAGCCAAGGTTGACACCAGATCTACTCAGAAAATGCACTATGGCGTGCTGCTGTGCTTGCACTTCTATTTTGTCTAGGGCAGTGGGTTATGCCAATAATAGTCCCAAGGGTTCCAAGTAATACTACTTGTATGCTGTGCTCAAAACTAGATGTTCAACAGGGATGCTTAACAAGTTGCAATGGGAGGCCACTAGTGATATATATAAATCATTCACAGCAGGTCTTTAGATTTGGATCCATTCAGCAAATATGGATTCCATCACAATCTTGGAAAGAAGAGAATCTGTGGCAAAGGTGAGGTGCCACCATCTCTCCATGCCTGGGGCTAGAGTGCTCAGTAGCCCTGTGCAAGAGGAAGAAAATGGCAACTGTGTTGCAATGATGAGGAAGCCCTTTTGCCACTGCCTCCTTCCTAACTGCAAGAGATCAATACTTAACTCCCAATTGCTTTGGGAACCCCTCTGAATTTCAAAGCAACTTGTCATGTGGTGTAGGTGGCTTCTGTTAAGAAAGTGTTAAAGCACTACCATGCATGCAAAGCTACCCACACAGTTCTCTAAAGTGCCAACATCATTTACATGGACACATGCTTAGAGTATAACAAGAGGTCTGCCTTGTTTAAACATAGCAGGTGGTGCAGGGAAAAACTGTTTGAAAGATGTTACATTGAAACTCTGAAGATATTTATGAGTTCAGTCACAATGAGAAACAGAATGCATCATAATCAAGACCCAGTCATAGTAATGTTAGAGCAATTTTCAGTTCCTGTAGGATAAATATTGCTAAGCACAGTGGTGCTTTTGTTAATTCTTTACACGTTATAATTATTCTTGGTGTTGTACTGCATGGATTATTAATTTGAATAGTCTGGAATTTATTAGAGCTTCTTAATGATTTAGTACTCTTAAAGTGCCAGAAAAGTTTTAGTTATTGCCTCTAAGACTGCCAGGATGATTTGTTGTGTTCCATTTTCAGCAATGTGAGCAGGCTGTAATCTCTAATTCCAGGGACAGGAATTGTTCTGCCCTTGAAATATTGTTGGCTATACCTTCCATCATTCTTTACCATTGGTTATGCTAACTAGGTCTGCTGGGACTCCTAGACAAAGAACATCTAAAGGGCCACATCTGCTGTATCACAATTGCACTGCTCCTTTTATATTGTTTGTTTGTTGTTGTTGTTGTTGTGTTTGTGATTGTGTTAATAATTGTGATTATGTTTATTTGTATCCCACCTTCCTCCAAAAATGGGACTCAAGGCAGCTTACAGTTCAAAAGAGCTATATAGTTAAAAATACACAAAAAGCAAACATTAAAACAGAATTAAACTAGTCACAATATTAAAACACTTCAAATATCTAGTTAAAAGAATAAAACACAGTTTATAAAAAATAAAATAGCTATTAAAAACAGGGCAATTTAAAGCAATACAGTTTGAAGCCATACATCACAATGCATACTATAAGGAATAATAAACTACTTTCGGAGAGCAGGAGAATTACACAATAACCTTAGGAGAAGAGCAATACAACACAACAGATTTTTTTTTTAATACAGGTGTTCCCAGGTTAATTCCCGAGCCTTTCCAATTGAAAGGAGTAGGCTACAAAAAAAGCAAACAACGATCTTTGTCTGTAAAGTGGATGGAATAGGCTGACCAGTATACAACAGCTTCAGGTATTCTTATATGATGGCTCGATTAGCATCAACACAGCTTTCTTTTAGGTGACAAATTAAACCATTTTTTTTTATTATTATTAAAACCTTTCAGGCATGTTTTTTTTAAAAGAAAATTGTGCCTGTGCATAGCCTTTTCTTCTGTTCCCTACTCAGCCATGGAAACTCACTGGATGACCTTGGGTGAAGCACACACTCTCAGCTCCAGATAACCCCATAATAGGTTTGCCTTAGGGTTGCCATAAATGAGAAACAATTTGAAACAACAACTACAACAATATTTCAATATGCTTTTAGCCTATTTAAACTGTTTTTAAAAAAAAACTGGAATTGTTTTAAATTGTTCATATTGTTTTAATTGTGTGCCCCTCTGAGACGTCACCAAAAAGGGCAGGATAGAAATATTTCAATAAACAAACAAAAAAACTTCACTGCACACATATGCCTCATTTCGCTAAAATGAAATATGGCGAAGCAATTAAAATGTGAGATATCACACATTAATCCTGTGAAGACATTTAGGGTAGAATGCTTTATGTATGTGTGAGTGTGGCTTGCAGATACGTATGTCTCTTTTTGAATGGGGTGCAGAGGGCTGTTCTCTTGTCCAACATTCCCCCTTCATGGCGGTTAAGCAGCTGGTCATTGCTACTTCTCCTGCTGCTCCTTGCTGGTGGGGGGAGAGGGGTGCAAGAAAGAAGCAGCCGGTCTGTTCTGAATGTGTGCAAAAGGGTGGTGCATGCCATCTAAGAGTGCACCCTCATTTCTTCCCTCCACCCCCACCCCACCCCATATGCACCCAAAACCCACTTCCCACTGATAAAGAGCAGCTGCAGTGGCTTTTTCCAGTGCTTAACACCTAACAGGGGAAGGGGGGGTACAAAACTACAGATATGAAGTGTTATACTACACCACTTGATGTAGGATCTCAACCATTATCTGTGTGCAAGCAGTAGTGGTAGTGAAGATCAGGATTTTGGTCACTGATCTTCACCCCAGCCTCTACAAATTCAAGGTCCCAACTGCACAAAAGCCCATGTCTCTACAGTGCATATGCTCTGCACACATATTCTGATTTTTTCTTCATTTTTGTAGGGTACAGATTGCAGGATAGCTGCTTTGAACACTGAGATGTATACTCAAAGGCCTCTCTTCAAATGAATCAGGATCAAGGCAGAACTATAAGGTACCAACACAACTCTCTCACACACCTATACACTTTGAATATCTAGACAGGGGAATATTGAGTCTATTCATAATTCTCAAAGTGCAGTAGTTAACCATATAATGGACGGTATATTTGTGTTTATTACATAGGCCATTTCATTCTCAAAAGAGCTCAGAATAGGTACATAGAGTCATGGAGAACAGAGTGCTAATGCCAAAAAAACTGATGGAAGCTGAATGTAGGTATCTCATTAGTCCATAGTAGCAAGATGGGATCTATAATGGCATTAGGAAGGATTGTAGAAAAATGAAGGCTGAATTTCACAGAATAAGTAGCCAACACTTTGACTTTTTCTCTCCGCTTCTACATAAACAGCCCATATGTTGTCTATTATTGCTTCTCTCTTCTGATCGCTGTAATTTCAAAGGTTACAGTCATATGGAAGGGATAGTCCAACATGTTTGGAAATCCCCAAGCACACAGTGGGAGTACCACTGTAGCTAACTTGATGATAAAAAATTTAATCACCAAGTATTATCATGCTTTTTATTGAATCAATCAATTTGCAGGCGCCTGATTGAGCTATACTGATGTGATGCATTAAATTACCAACTGAAATGTTAAGCAAAATCTAAAATCAGCATTCTTTTCTTTTTTAACAGCCTTTGGTAAATTAGCCAAGCAGTAATAAATGATGGCAGATAAACTCCTGCAAATTAACATAATCACCTATTCACTTCAAAATAAAGATCTATATTTACCTAGAGGGAATCAGTGTCATTTCTAAAATATACTTTCAGTGTAAAGGTAACCTTTTTACCAGACAGGTCTGTGTCAGTGGCGGGATCCAGTGATAACTCACTCTTGATATGAACAAGTTCCCATTTAGCCCATTTTTCTACAGAATAAAATTTTCTCTTTTCAGGAAAAGGAAGACTTGCAGTGCCAACTGTAAATGTATGTAAGACAAGGTGCCACATTCCTAGTGGGATCTAGAAAATACCTGTGTGTTTACTGGCTCTGTGGGTGTTCAAAGTGAAAATAAAATAATAAAAGACAGAGAATGTACGCTACAATGTTAACAGACTTTGAGACTAACTCAAGAAATTGTAGCATAAGCATTTGTAGACTTGGGGACTCAATAGATGCCCCCTAAGGGGTGGCTCTGTGGCGCCCCTTTACTTGGCAGATCAGGGCCACATCAACTGCATGCCATGGCCCAAATTTGGGCTTTTCACAGCACAAATAGAAGCCACAGAAAGCAGCTCCTTTTTGTGGTGCAGAAAAGGCACCCTAGCCACCATCACAGCGGCTTTTTGTCACTTCTTTGTTGCAGCGCATGTAAGTGCTATGCTGAAGATGAAGCGTGATACTGCCCACCATCTGGTCAGGCAGACGGCATGGGGGCAGCATGGGGTTGGCATGGGGGCAGAGTTGGGGTGGCTGTCATGCAGTTACCATGCCCCATGCCACCTCCACACCAGCATATAATGCCAATCTGTCAAGCTCCTGAGTCTATTTTCTCAGATGCATGCAAAAGATGGATGCAGGCTGCTGCCAAAGCTAAGCACATTTAAATGCTATTAATTTCATTGAGCAAATCAAGCAATGGGAATTACAAGGGTCTACACTGGGTAGACTATTGTAGTGAGGTTATTTCCTATATCTGTGATCCTACATGTGCACTTTAACACTCTCCATATACAACTTTGTACTGTTCACCTCCAAAAATGCAGTTTTCAAGCCCTGGGAACAATGCCATAGCATAGCCATTTACTGGCCAGTGAAGGTAGCCAGGAAACACCCAACAGCAATTTTGTCTGGATGTGACCAGCAGAGTTCTGCAGCCAGAGGAAGAAAACAAAGATCACCCTCCAGGATTTGGAGATCTGGGAGGGCAACCTCAGTTCTCTTCCATATCTAATGATGATGGCAGGTTGCTTCCCCTTTCCTCCCCCAACCAATAAATGACACTGGGACTAAAACCTGCTGGAGGGTGGGGTTTGGATATTGCACAGGGAAATATTGAATACTGCTTTACACAATTTCCCCAGAAAAGACATACACATACATAAATCCAAACTGCATACATATACATAGCCAAAAGGATTCCAGGCATAGTCCACAATTTTCACTACTTCTATTTAGTGTAAGTCAATGATAAATATTATTTTCCAACACTGTAATAGCAGTAACTTTTCTGTATTGGAAAAATGCCTGCTATTATCATGGGTCTGAAATGGATTCAGTATAAAGAGGATTAGAGAAATTCATGGAGAATGTTATTCATAGCTCCTAAGTAATGATGGTTATAAACCATCCTCCAAGATCAGAGGATTACAGGATATATACATCTCAAAACATGTTGGTGGGGAACAGGAACAGAAGGGTTCCACTAAACCCATACCTGTTCCAGGATTCAAATAAGTAGAGGTCAATCACTGTGGGAACAAAATGCAGGATTAGACAAGTTAGTATCATCCTCCAGGTTTCTTTTTGTGTTCTTACATAAATAGAACCTACAGAGCACAAATAAGCATGGAAAGTTTCCAAAGAGTCCCCAACAGTGGCATCTACACTCCAGTATTATTAAGTAAAATTAAAATGATGTACTCAGGTGATGCAAATAAGTTTGATGTACAAGCTGGATCTAAATCTGATCTTTGAGCTATGACTTGTTTGTTTGCTTGGAAGTAGGTATTTACTCAAAGGTGTTTATTATTTTTCGCAAAGTATATATCTCATACCTTTCCACATCAGTCAGCTTACCAAAAACGTTCCTTAATGCCCTTTCAAAACCCAATAAAACACAAGCTAAGTAGCAATAGGGAAAACACCTGATACAAAGTTTCTAAAATCAACAGTATTCAGAAAAGAGCAGGGAAAACAGAATAGATTTTATTTGTTGTCTAGGCTTACTCCTCCCCACACAGAGGTCTGATTGCTGGGATGTTCCTGCCTCTGCCCTAAGAAAGACGTCTTAATGCAACCTCTTAAGGTACTTAACCAGGTTGCTGGTATTCTAATACCCTGGAAAGTAGTAATAAGTAGTAGTAGTAGTAGTAGTTGTTGTTGTTGTTGTTGTTGTCGGCCTTCAAGTAATTTCTGACTTATTTTACCTTAAGGTGGATATATCAGAGTTTGCCTGGGGCCTAGGGTGTGTGACTCACTCAAAGTCACCCAGTGGGTTTCCATGACCATGTGGGGAATTGAACCATGATCTCCAAAGTTAGAATCCAACATTTCACAAAGCTGGCTTTTGCCCTGGCAATATATCCCTGCTCATTTGCTGCCTACAGTGAATGCAGCTATCAGTCCTGGGATACTCTGCAACCTCATATTAGTCCCAGGAAATACTCTGCCTTTTTTCTTGTGATCCAGACTGCCTGTCTTCCATCTAATTCCTAACGACAACTAGAGGCAGCTGCGGCAGAGAAAATAAATTTCATTTCTTAAGCACACAGAGACTCATAGAAATTTACAGAAAAGTAAACAAACAATGAAGACAAGACAAAAGGAAATTTAAAAGGAAAAGACTCAGAGACACCAACTCAGATAGCAGTCGATAATTTCCCTCCACTCACTTGTCTCTTTCATGATGTACAACTAACACAGCTAAATTTAGCAACTGAATGAAGAAATGCTGGAAGAGATAACTGGCTGGCATCTTGTTCAATAATTATGAGTTCATAAATTGGACTTAGGATCTTGTAACTGCTTGGGACTTGCATTTATAGTCCTTAACAAGTGGATGTACCCCCCCCCAACCTGCATTTTCAGATGATAGCTCTAAAAATGAAAGGATTTCCAAGGCTCTGCAGAATGGGACACTGGGAAATAAATTTTGCAGCACTGAGAGAAGTAGCTGTGGAAGGATCTTGAGAGTGTCTCCAGATGCTTGTTCTCACCACACCCTGCAACTGGGATAATGCTGCAGATATCATTTTTCAGCCCCCTAATCTGATTCACTTTAGCAACCCTTCAGATGGAGTGCTACCAAGATAGAAAATTAGGCTCTTGAGGCCTAGCATCATCCAATGTAAGTAGAGTGACAGAGCTCTGAGATTAGAGTTACATCTGATGATGCAGGATGTCAGCCAACTGACAATATAACTTCACCTCACACATAATCCCTCCTCACAAATGTTATGTTATGAGTAAAGAACATGGATGACTTTCTTGTTCCAGACTCCACACTGAGGCTAACATTGACTTAAAAAGTCACTGTTGTAGAGGTTGGATGAAGAAAAGAGGTATGGGCTGCATGAAGGGGGGGGGGGTGAAATTGAATCCAGACAAGACAGAGGTGCTTACTATCAAGGGTCCTAATCTGGGGCTGGGGGTATGTCAATCAGTTCTGGATTGGGTGACACTCCCCCTGAAAGACTGTTTTCACAGTCTGGGAGTGCTCTTGGATGTGTCCCTCCAAATGTTAACTCAGATAGATATCACTGTGAGGAGTGCCTGTTAACAGCTTCAGCTGATACACCAACTGCACCCCTTCCTAGAATCGGTGGAACTAAAGATGGTAGATCATGCCCTGGTAACCTCAAGACTGGACTTCTGCAATGCACTCTACACTGGATTACCTTTGTACCAAGTCCAGAAACTCCAACAGGTTCAGAATATGACAGCTAAATTGATTACCAGTTCATACAGGTGTGATCACATCATACCAATCTTAAAACCTCTCCACTGGCTGACAATTAGTTTCCAGGCAAAGTATAAAGTTTTGGTTATTACCTTTAAAGCTCTATATGGTTTGGGTCCAGGTTACCTACAGGTTCACCTTGTCCACCCTGAACACTCAAGTCCTCTGGGAAATGTTTGCTCCAACCGGCCAGGACTAGACTGGCAACTGTTTCCCCGAGAACTTTTTAATCTGCTGTCTTCAGACTGTGGAATGACCTGTCAGTGCTTTTAAAACAGCACTAAAGACATATCTCTTCCAGCAGGCCTACCCAGTCAGTTTTAAATCATGGGTTTTTAACAGTATATGTATGCAATGAGTGTATTTTAAAGATTTTATAGTGTTGTATTTTAAATGTGGGTTTATGTTTTAAATTATGTTTTGTATTTATGTTGTACCCTGCCTCAAGCCTTGAGGAGAAGTGGGAAAAATAAAATTTGTTCTTTTTGTTAAAGCCCAGCTTCCATTACCCTCCTCCAAATCTCCTTGGTTTTCCTTATGTGATCAAGTTGGCTTTTTCCCATTTATTTTTAATATCTACATCTATGGATGAGTCAAAGCTCTTTGGACTTTGTCATTCCAGTGTGCAATCAAATTGGACTAAGCTGATTAGTTCAAAGTTGGTACAAATCAGCCCAATCATCTACATTATTTAGGATTTGATTGAATCTGTTAAACAACCTAATCTTTATTTTAAAATTAATATGTGGAAACAGTAGAATCAGTGATAAAAATAACTACTCTGTCGTAACTTTAGCAATTTTGTACACCATAATAAGTCAGGGTCAAACAATCCATCCAAACATTAACAGCAGAGCTTGGAAAATTTATTTTGAACTACAAATCTTATGCTGGTTGGGATGTTCTCAAAGTAGTAATTCAAAAAGGTAATCAAAAGGCCCACATAACTGTGAGCAGCCAAGCAAAATTCAGCCCACCAGCCACATATTATATCTCCCATGCTTTGGTAGACAGAAATGTATTTAATTAATAACTCACTTTCTGCTTCCCAACGTACACAAGATAGTTGACAAGACAGAATTAAAATCTTAATACAGAATGAAAAACCTAATCTTGTTCACAACATGTCATAAAAGCTAATCAAACAAATATACAACAATAAAACAAGGACAGAACCCAGACTCTATCCCTGTCGACAACAGACCTGTTTAATTTCTGATATATGTTGAAAGATAGGGCTATACTGGTCAGGTTGGTGGCTCACACATTGTGGAGGTTACCTTTAGAGAGGAAACACATACTTGGAGTTCAAATATATTATTCATAGTACTGTTGTTCACTCTCAGCTTTGTAATATTGAGAATGGGGGCATCAATAAGACAATTTAATTAAAAGGGACTGAAAAAATTCCAAATAATGGTTACAGATTTTTCACTGAGACACTAGACATGACACCAATCAGACAGCAACTGCACAGATTTTGTTTGTTTGTTTTAAGAGTAAGTAACAGGGAGCAACCATAAATACTGAAAATAGAGGTTTGTATTCCTATTTAAAATATGATATAGGCTGATCTGTTACAGACATTTCTGTTATGTTGGATCCATTTTGAAACGATATACCTAACCATTTCAAATGGAAGATATGTTTCTGTATGGAAAAAAATTGTGTATGAAAGGATACTAATAAAAATTATTTTAAAATGAAAAAAAAGAAACTTGCAAATTATGGTTTCATTAATTTAAAAAAAGAGTAAGTAACAGGCATAGGATGCCTAACCTAAATTAAATGGAAATCTAACTGGATAGAGGTTGCTTCCTGAACTATCCACACTGATTCTAGACCCAATCACAATTGTAGCATCCCGACCACCCTGTTCTTTCTCCTCTCTCTCTCTAACTATTTATATTCATGCAATTGTTGATTGTAAGAATAGTCTCATTTTAGTTTGGCCCTAAAAATGATCTTCTTATACTGGTCTGGGGGTAAAAATCTTTTACCAATATCACCAACATTAACTATGTGCATTTTTACAAAAAAAGGGGGGGCACAAATGTCTACCTTTTGGATGAAAAGAAACTGAGCTGTTATCTGGCAATTCACTTTTTTGCTACTACACAGGAATTTCATTTGCCATTACACAGTTAATAAAAAGTTTTCTCTCAGTCCTTCACTCACTTTAGAACTTTGTAGTTTTTTACAGATAAGCATCTCTTGAAAACTAGATAGCAAAGGACTTATCATTAACTTGTTGCAATTAACACTTACCAGGAAACCTGCTGTGAAGGTTGGCATCGCAGTTGTAGCCATTGAATTGTGCCATCACAGATAGCACCTTCATAGTGAACAGGAGCAGCAACCATATTCGTTCCATTTCAAAACCTAGCAACACATTAGGCAATTATTCTGTGGCCTGGATTAGTTCATTAGAGATGCAAGTTGGAAGAGTTACATCAACAGATCAGAACTAAAATACAGGAACTCACAGCAACACTGATCCTTTTGACCTGATTTTGAAGCATAAGTCATAAGGAAAGCAACGTCCTACAAGAAAAGATTGTGGGTGTAAGTGTGTGTGCTGTGTGCTGTGTGTGCATGCATGTGCACACGCCTTCAAGTTGCCTGTCTACTTATGGCAACCCCATGAATTCCATAGGGTTTTCTTAGGCAAGGAATGCTCAAGGTTACTTCCTCTGAAATATAGCATACAGCAGCTAGTGTTCATTGTGGTCTCCCATCCTCACACTAACCAAAGTTGACCCTGCCTAGCTTCCAAGATCAGACAGGATCTGGTTCCTAGAAAATCCAAATCAAAATGGAATTTTTGTAAAATGTCTATCTGCTTACACAATGTACTTGAAAAACAGCATTATCTCCATACCTAGTGAATGTAATTCACAACAGTCAAATTCTTTGGTACACCTTTAAACTCCTCTATTTCCAGGTTCTCTTCTATATTCTTATGCTCAAAGTACATATTATGTTTTAAATCCAATGGTGTCATTCTGTTACTACAAGTGACTCTGGGCCTGCAGATACTTAGCTTCTCATCAGGAAACAGGCTCCACAGTCAATTGCAGAACTTGATATATAACCAAGTAGTGGCATCACTAGTTACACAAGTGGCAGTGTGTCTAAAGAACATAAAAACAAATGTGCTACTGCTTGAAAAATGGTGGGGCGGATATGATAGAACTCTGTAAGCTCAGTGGTTTCCTCCATTAAGGTTACATTGGCCTTAGGCCAGTGTACTCAAATCTTTATTGGATTGAAGGCTTGCTATTCACATGGGTTTCTCCCTCTTCCACGAACAGATTTTTGAATTATTTCCATTTAAATATTTGTTGTATTAATACAGAATAAAGAAAAAGCTTCCTGATATCTGACAGAATGCTATGACAGCAACTAATGGTCTATAGTCAATGTTTTGCTTACATTAAAGTTCATCTACTTTAGATGAAATTTTATTTTTGTTTGATTTCTTTCTTTTGAAATAGCCCACTGAAAATTTTCGAATTCTCTATCTGCAAAGAGTGAAAATTCTGCTTCCGTATTTTTCCCTGTGTATCATGCCTACTCTGCTGTGATGGATAACTATATAAACTGTTATGTTAGATCAATTTTTGTATTCATAATCAGCATGCTCTTCAGTTATGTATATTGTTTGGACATTCATTTATCAAATAATAGTTGAGCAAATCTGTGATGAGGCTGCTTTAGAACTGAAAATAATCATTCATACAACTCATTTGCAATCTGACAAGACACACCTCCCCACTAAGCAAGCAACAAACACTACAGTTTCGTTGCATAAATTTGTGCCAACACCCATTGTTCCTTCCAGTCTATTCAGCTGAATAGACAGACGGTTCCAAAATATAATGGTTACAAAACATATTATAATCTGAAAATTAAACTGTGTGACAAGCTATCTAGACTGCTTTTGAGAATGTATTATTTAAAAAGTCCAAAATGGGAGTTGGTATATATTTCTATTTCTTAAATAGAAAAGGTTCAATCAAAGAATTTCTCATGCTTGGAGAAAATCACAAAGAGGAATGGATCACAAAGAGGAATGGATCTTAAGCCAGTTCTTACTAGAGACAGCATCCACCATTGGTTTTCCACTGGTGGGACAGTAAAATGCAGAATAAATGGCAAAAAGTTATCCTTTCCCATTGCAAACTCCTCCCCCCCAAAAAAAAAAATCTTCTGGAGAGCTTGTAAACCCTTTGGAAACAGTTTATGAGCCCCTGGAAGGGCTGCAGGGGTGGAAAATCCATCATGCTATATCTGGGTCTAAGAAGGGATAGATTTACCTATTTAGTTCTCAGTAATATTCATACTTTTCCAAGCACAGGTTCTTCCCTTTCACTTTTTCATAACTATGTGATTTTTAATAAAGTTGTTGTGATAATTCATATACATGTATTTTGTTGTCTGCAAAAATTTGTGTGCATTTTAATGCAATTTTCCCCAATAAATTTTTGTTTTGTGCTTTACTTTCAAGCAGTTAAAACACTAAAGGATGCAGTTTTGTATACATTGATGGAGAACTTCAATGAAAAATTTAGCGGTGAATAAACAGAAAGATAATTTAATTTCACTTCACATACTGGTTTAAGTACTACAGATCTGGTTGATTCGTATTAAAATACAAATTAGTTAAATTTTGCCTCTGTCCCGTTATAACTAACTTCTCCATAAATTTCACTAGATTTGCCCCCATAGATTCCAATAAGATTAACTCTGGATCTGGGGATGTAGCTATGGCGGGGGAATAACTCTCCCCTTGATGAATTTGTCCCCCTTCATTTCTCACATTTCTAGCATTCCAGAAAGTGAGACATTGAAAATCATTCAAAACTTGAACCTATTTGCTGAATTTGCTTTCCATTGGTAACTCTGCCTTTGCCTTTCCTTTAGATTCCTAAACTGTATTTCCAAATGCTCAACTGATGTTTTAAGTTACTGCAATGCTAAAACTTTGAGGACTGAAGGGAAAAGTCAATGAAGGAACAGAATTCTGACTGGAACAATGCACTCATTTTGTCCTCAACTCCATAGCCACATCCCTGTCTGGATTCACCCCAGAATGTTTACATTATTGCTACACTAGAAAGTAAAATGTTTTAGTAAAAGAAACTGCAGTCATCACATTAGCATCATATGCTAATATATTCCTTCTAGATGTCCTTTCCAAGGCTATTGAAATTCCTACAATTTAACTGTTTCATCTTCCGCTGTGCCTTCTTCAGTGTTCTCAAAGTTGTTCAAAGGATGTATTTTTGATGGCTGATACTATCAACCTTCTCTTCCCATCTTTTTAATAGATTTTTTTAAAAAATTTACCCTGCTTCAGGTCCCATTTGATGGCACAGAATGCATATATAAACACAGACACAGTTATGCAACACAAGATCACTTAAGTGTTTCTCATTAGGTTTCAGCTGTAGACATTATGGAAATATTTTAAGTTTTAGTAGAGTCCATATTCTTAAATTGAAAAAAAAATTGTTTTCTATATATTTTTCAGAGGAGAATTATACATTCTTTGTTACTGGAAAATTTTGATTTCCCTGCTAAGCTTGCGAAGAGATTGTGCCTTGCCCCAAATCTCATTTAATCACAACAAAGGTATGCTAGAATCTTTCAGTCAGTAGCAGCCACCAAATACACCAAGAGAACTAGAAACATTTTGAGTTGTCCATAGTTCAAACTGCTAAGTGATTCCCAACTAAAACATCTTTAAAAGTATTACTGACTGTTAAATAATTATTTATTTTCCATTATTCCATTATATTTCCATTACTGAAGAACTGCATAGAAAACCTATTAATGTCTTGGCATATTTGACAGAACAGTTTAAAAACTGAAATGATGTTAGCATGATCCTAAATATATTTACATATGACAAATTTTGGAGAGTTTAACAGCACTTAACTCTCTTTTAAATATATATAGGACTTTAGGTTTAATTCCCTTTGTGAATTCATTTTAGTTGTTTCCAAAATTGCATAATGTCTTTATACTGATAGCTACTAAGAAACAGTAATTCTAATTTTGTTTCAGAGATAATTGAAAATGGTGTAAATGATACCATGTTAATAGCAACAATAATTTACAAACATTTCAAAAATATATTTGATGAACAATTTTCTCCATTCCTAAGATTTTGCCACACTCTGTATTTTGGGAGTGAAACCACAAAGCTTTTGTTGCAGTTCTAAAACACCAATGTGTTGTGAAGGCTTAAAGAGCAACATATTTCATTTAGCATACATTTCTATAGATTCCAGCTAAATGAAGTGGCCTGCTATCCACAAAAGTGTGTGCCAAATAAAATATGTTAGATTTTTAAACTGCTACAAGATCTTTTGTTTTCTTTTTGCTACAAAGTGTCCTCCTTTATTTCTCCTCTCATTGTACACAAACTTTGGAATAATTTAGTTTGTTGTTGTTGTTGATGATGATGATGATGTTGTGTGCCTTCAAGTCATTTCTGACATATGGCTACCTAAGTCGAACCTATCATTTATTTATTTTTTTGCAAGATTTGTTTAGAGGAGGTTTGCCATTAACTTGGTACACATGTTTAATATATACTAAATAATGAAATGGTGAAGATGAACCTCCAGCTAAACAATTAAATTTTTGGAACAGCAGTATTAATATACTTTAGAAATAGAGTAATAATAACTATTATGACAGGCATCCTGATCATTAGTCCCTACTAAAGTAGACCGGTTTAATCAATTATTGAATGGTGTCTCAATGAGTATATCCACAGTGCAGAATTAAAGCAGTTTGACACCAGTTTCCCTTGACTGTATCCTACAGAATCCTAGGATTTGTAGTTTGGTGAAGTATTCAGCCTGATCTTTGAGAGAGTTCTGATGCCTCACTAAACTACAAAAGCCAGGATCCTGTAGGACAGAGTCATGGTAGTTGAAGTGGTATGAAAGTGCTTTAATTCTACAATATGGCTATATCCAAGATGTAGATAAATCTAATGAATCCAATGGTCATTGCTAAAAGATTTTGGCCAACATATTGGCAGATGGATATATAGCTACCCAGACAGAAAGATTATTTATAGGTGATTTGATAATGTACAGCTGCATTTGACATATTGTGATAATTATATTTTCAGGGAGGGAGGAATTATTGAATTTTCTTTTTTAAAGTTTTACTTTTAAAAACTTTTGCTTTTAAAAACCTCCTCTCAGAAATATCTACAATTTTACTTTTATTCACTCATTTTTTAAAAAGTCCTCATTTCTGGAGATGTACAGGCTATAACTGGACCATGAGGGAGTGCAGAGGGAGACCAGAGGGTCAAGTGCATACAGAAAGTCCCAGTACAATCTCCTAGATCTCTGGGATTAGGGATAAAAATGATATCTGTCCCAGTGATGTCCCCCTTTTCTCTGTGTACAATGTATTGGAAGCATATACTGAGACTGAAGGTCTTATTCAGTAGGAGGCAGCTTCATGGTTTACAATGCTGACTTCTCCAACTGTGGATGCAAATCCAAGTAAATATCTTTTTTATTGTAATCATTATGTATGTGCTTTCAAGGTGAGCAAAAAGGCAAACATAAATCCTCCAAAAATTACTGAAGGAAGTAGCACAGATCATACTCAAGCCTTCTGTTTTTAATGCGCATATAAGGGCAGGCCACTGCCACACAGAAGAATTAATGCAAATTGACACCAGTTTAACTGTCATGGCTCCATCCTATGGAATCCTTGGCTTTGTAATTTATTTACCAGAGCTCTCTGACAGAGAAGGCTAAACATCAAACAAATTTACAAAGCCCAGAATTTCATAGTGTTGAACATGGAAGAAGTTGTGTCAAACTGCATCATTCATGCAGTGCAACTACAGTGTCATTTTATTGTTTCAAACCCAATACGGATCTCTTTTCTACAGAAAGGGAAATTATCTGAAAGGAATATGCTGCCTTGAAGTGTGGTGGAGTCTCCTTCTTTGGATGTTTTAAACAAAGGCTGGATGACCATCTCTCAGAGGTGCTTTGATTGTGTATTCCTGCATGTCAGAGGATTGGCTTTGTTGGCCCTTGTGGTTTCTTCCAACTCTATGATTTTATGATTCTATGAATGTACAGTTTGGTTGCAGTATAATACACCCTAATCTAACAAACATACACCTGAGTTATGTGATCCTTTTGGTATATAAGGTTTCTGATATTTCATTAAGTATGTATATAAAATTCCATTAGTTATCTAAGCCTTTAGATTTCCATCTTCTCAGTTTTGTCTTCAAAAGCTTATAGAGGGGAGCCAAAATTTTATGATGGAATAGAAAAAATGATTTCTCATTTATTCTGAATCTTGCTCAATAATCATGCTAGACTCAAAGAAACTTTAAAGTTATTCTGGGAGCAATTTTCAAAATATGCCTAGTTCAGAGAAAAAAGGGAAGGGAAGAAATGTGCCATATTCTTTTATAAAGAATTATATTCTTTTATAAAGAAAAGTTAGGTAAGGTCTGTAGATCCACTTTAGTTATCCTCAAAGGTGGATAAAATCCTGTTTGAAATACATTTAACCATAGTGCTGCAATTTTAAGGCATACCAGTTGAACAAAGGGATTTTATTTCAAATTCAACTTATTTCTCCTTAAAGAAGGTGTAGTCATTTTTAAAGGAACAAAATAAATACCTTATAAATATCTTGTTCATTTCTATAATTTGAAACTATTTTTGGAAAAGTGAAAGGGTTAGTGCGCGCATTGAATTAATGCCTTTCTGTTGCAATAGAATCCAGATAAGAAATCTCACTGATCAAAATCCTCCCCTTTGATTATTGCATGGCATTGATTGTGGGAACTTGTTAGATGGATGCCACAAACTCGGTAAGACTGTCTGGAATCATTTGCTAAGTCTGTCCCAAGACAATTCCTGTCCTAATTCTGTTCTAAGGTCAAAACAACTGCCCAATGCATAGCTAAATTTCATCAGCTACAATCCATGATGTAAAATTAATACGTCCCTTCTCACACTGGAATTTTGACAGAAGTTTATTTTACCTTGTCCATAATCAACTCTCAACACCTCCATTAGAATTACCCATGAACCCATATTGCCTAATGAGTGATACAAAAGAAACTTTGGGAAATGCTCACATTCTTCTTTGTTTACTTTAAAAAAAAAACATGGAACATTGTTAGCAACTTCCATGAAGGGCACTTACCCAAATCCCTCGTATCTGAACTTGAGTCAGCTGGACTCCATGTATCCTGTGCTGCTGCATGTAATCAACTGTTTAACATCACTGCCTAACAGGAACCTTTTCAGAACATACTCCAATTCCTCAGATGGGGAAAGAGACACTCATTATGGAAATGTTTTTAAAACTTTGCCTGGATTTTAGATGGGAAAATCTGCCAGGTCTCAAAATACTTAACAAGTCTGTTCATCACCAGACTGAAATCTGAGTAGGTTCTTTATGATAGGGTTTTTTCCCCTTACTTCTGTGTCCCTTTTTTTTAATGCTTTTGATCTCCAACTTTCCAGGGTAAAAATATTTCAAGAGGTCCGTGTGGGGCGAGCAATCAATCTGGAGATATTATTCTGTCATCAGTTCATTGAGGGAAAATCTTGTCTGCTGGAGTTTAAAGAAAAAACAACCAGAGGAAAGAAACAAGCATGGAGATAGCATCGGTCTCTGGCCTGCAAGGTTATCAGTGTCCTGTTGTGCTTTGTGAGAAATTTCTAACCCTTTTTCAATTGTGATCATACTCAAAAACAAGGGAGCAAGAAAGAGAAAGAAACACATTTTATGTAGAGATAAAATGTGATACGAGATGTCGTTCTGAATGCAGCTGTCATCAAAACAATATTCCCCAACAAGGTAGCTATACATACAAAGCCAGCTGAGCACAATGGAAAAGAGCAAGCAGCTGGAAACTGAACCTTAATTTTGCAGTTCTGATATGGCATCTTTACCGTTGAGTATCTTTTTTTAAAAAAAAATCTTTGTGAGGTTTTTTTTCTCTTCATTTTTAGTTTAGACTGGTCTCCATGGATATCAAGATGGGGCTTAAAACAAATCTTAGCACATGGCAAACCAAACACCTTAGCAACAAAGGACATGGGGGACACAGGAGGGGGACAAGAGCAAAATAATTTAAGTCATAAAGGATTGGGTGAAAGTCAAACAAACCTTTTGAGTTATTCTAACCATTTCTCAGTGGTGACTGTGCCTTTGCCTTATTCAGGTATTATTAGTAATTTTGCTTCCTCAGTATTTTTCAGTCATCTTGATCTAGCAAGTTTGTCCGGTTAACTGAAGCTAACAGGAAATAAGAAAATAGCATAAGAATCCTGTATAAGGAGGAGGATATTATTATTGTTGTTGCTGTTTATTTAAATAGCACTGTAGATTCTCTGTACTCTGCACCAAAGGAAGCATAACTTCCAAGGCCCTGTTGGCCTCAAACCAACTATGGTAGAGGTGGGTCTGCACTGGCAAGGAAAAAAGTATGTTGGGCCCAGAGCTGGCATACTCAGCAAAAATCCAAATCCCAAACCAAATGTGGCCATCTTGAATCAATTTGGATTGGATCCAGATCAGATCAAATTGATCTGAAGTGATTCAGGATGATTCAGCTATTCTGACATCACATTGCAGTCCAAGAAAGCCAAATAGTCTCTCCAAAATGATAGAAAAACAGCACTCGATAATGATAACATTAAGATGGGGACAAGGATCAGGGAGGAGAGGAGAGGAGAGGTGTTGAAACTTGTTCATTGGCAACTCTACCTTCCAATCTGGGACACAGATCTCAGCAGCACTCTCCAGTCACAGTGCTATAGAGGGAAACATGGTGTCATTATCCTTCTCTCACATTTTTCCTAGTTCTCTGTTGCTACTGGAACATTTTGAGAAGAGCTTTTTGAAACTGGATGGACATTTTGTGTTTACTGTAATTTGAATTTCTCCTTCTTTCATCTTACCATTTCAGTAGGACAGCTCATATTCCCTTGCCTTCAGTGCTGCAAATTTTGGTCCTAGTTCTTTTTAGAAGGTGACTTACATAATTTTAATATTTTCCTTCTAAATTGGGATCAATTTGTTGGAGTCAGCAACCTTTGTTTATTAACATTCATTAAATGCTAGTTTGCATTATTGTGACTTCCTGTTGGCTTACATTTCCGCATCTACTCTCTTCCTGCATCACTCTAACTTGCCGCCATTTCTGTCTCTCTCTCTCTCTTCCATAGGACAATGTGTTTGACTATGAATAAGTAATCTATAAGTAAAACTACTTTGTATATGTTTTACAAAAAAAGATTAAACTTGCTTCTGTTCACTGTTAGACTCTTTGGATGGAAGGGTTATGGGACTGGGTGTTGGTCAGCTTCTGCCTTACTAATTGATTATTCTCCTTGAGAGATCCACTATCTCTCTCATTTTCTAATACATGTTAGAAAGATGTTGCACCTTATGGAGGACCTTTGGTGTTGTGACCTCTACAGTTAGACCTCTTCCTTCCACTCAGTGTAAGCAAGTTTTGCAATAACTCATGATCCCAACAGGGATTTCCTAGGGCTGATGTAATTACTCCCTTAACTGTAATACAGAACTATAATCTTGAACAGTGATGTACTCTTAGCAGTTAAAGAGGTCCCCAAAGTGCAAGAAACTGTGTTGACTTGTGTCAACAAACTAGTTCTACAATTAGATCTATGAGTTTTCATCTTCACCTGAAGAAGGTCTTTTGTAAAAAGAATGAATTGCAGTTGTCCACTGAATGCTAAGCTACCCTCAAATGCCTTGAATTACTACAGGGAAATCGTATAACAATACAATGTTTTTATGAAAATCAGTTCCCTCCTCTCCCCAGCTACTGTGATGATTGCAACTAAGAAGGGACAGGGAAGTTTAAGGGAGCAGTGGCAGATAAAGGCACAGACTTTGGTAATCACAAAGTCCCACTGCTTCAACCCTGTGGGCCCTGATTCCACTACAACATTGGTTTCCAGATGCAATCTTTGGGGTTGTTCCCACTAGGAAAAGCATCAAATCCCGATTTGATGTATGTGCCCCTATTTCCCACTGGAAATTGATCCCAATTCCTCATTGGATCAATTCCAGTGGAAAAACCGTGGGGCAAATGCCAAAAGCCTGGGGTATTTTGGTAGCCGGTTTTTGGTGGTTCTTTTGACAAAAATCGATTCTGACGCAGTTTCTAACAGTGGGAACGCCAGATCAGAATCGATTTTTTAAAAAGGGGAGGGACAAATGGCAGGTGTGTGTGTGTTGTCCATCTCCAGAGATATCACACACACCACCAGTGCCACCTTTTTGGGTCTTTTTTAAAAAAAAATAAAACTAGGCACAAAAGCGATAGCTTGACAAAGCAACTACTTGTAGAAACAAGTAGCTTTTAAGCCATTCTATCGATTTTGCAATTTTGTGATTAGTTTTTTTTAAAAAAAAACAGTCTCCCCCATCCTCCTCCTTCTCCTCCTCCTCCCAGCTCCATTCTCCAGTGTCCACACTCCCCCCGGCCTTGCCCCTGTCCTCCTCTTCCTCCTTCTCTCCATTCGGTGGTGATTCAGGTGGGGGAGGGATGGAGGAAGGGACTGGGAGAGCCAGTGGCGGGCGCCATCTTTGCCCTCCAGGACGCCTCCTCCTCTGAGCCACCCTGAGCAGGTGGGGACAAAGGTCCGTGCCAAAAAACTGCAATTCCAAAAGTTCCCCATTCATATGTGGATGAGGGACCTTTTAGAATCAATTTGACATAGCGGAGCAGAGCCGGATTGAGATTCGAATATTTCCTTAAGTGGGAATGACCCCTATGTATAGCTTATGTGTCAGCAAAGCTACATATTGTGATTCAGCCCCTTTGAAGTATCTGATAGCTTTATGCACTTGCATTTTGATAGTGCACTGAGTTGCATCTGTCATCTTCAATATCTAAATTTTACTTTAGAACTTAGAACCCACACCAAACCCTCAAGCTACTTCTTAAACCTAATATTTGGTATGAAAGCAAGTTAATTGAAAACATGCACACACACACACACACACACACAGACACAAACACGGGAGCAGCATGCTACTACTACTGACTACTTCCTAGTGCCCACCTCATTTTTGCATGCATGTACATGTGACATGGCATTAAGGAATATTTTGCAGATTCTGGGATTGCAGGTTCTGAAACAGAAGACTATAACAGCATAATATTCCAGTAGTGGATAGCACTATGTTTTGCTAGATTGTTTGGGTATACACACCACTTATGGATTTATGTGCCATGGAGGAATGTTTCACATTAGACTTGTAGAAATAAGGTTTCTAGACCACCAACAACAACTGTTTTGAATTCAAAAGGGTGGAAGGAATCCAAACATTATAATGTTTTTAATCTACTTGGCCATTTTGACACAATAAGAGCACCATGATCAGATAAATTGTGGTGAACAATACCAAACCAACCACTGAATTCATGTAGTGAAATTCCCATTTAGATCTCATTTTTATAAGTAAAAGACTGAATAAAACTTAACCATTATCTCATGCAATCAGTAATTACAATGATTTCATTGAACAGAGATATTGCCAAGGAATAGTAAGCAGAAGGGACTGGAAGGCAGGAGAATTTATTTACACTTTTAAGATCTCCAATTAAAGCTAAAACAGGATCACTCTGCATGAAAGGAATCAGCAACAGAATATTGCTTAAGCATCATAAACAAATGTACTTAGGGCACCTTTTATCCTTGAGTAGATTTACAATATGTGAATCTCCTAGTTTTATGATGTCATTAGTATTTTTTTTAAAAAAACTTCACTTTTGGTCTTTAGTGAAGGTTATTAAAAACATAAAATCACTTTACAACACTATTCCTGTCTCTCTCCATTAACACTGACTTGAAATGTGCTGCCTCATGGAGATCACCAATGACATTTGAAGAGCCTTCCCTCTGGCAAAGGACGGCATAACCCCAGGTCCATTCCTCAATATTACTTCAGTCTTCTGTAAAACTATCAGCACAAAATATGTTAGCAAGATATACATCCCTATAGCACTTCAGCTGCAGTTTTAAACACACACACACAAAGTTATCACAGCATGCCTGCAAAATTTTACTGCATCATAACATAACTGTCAACCATGAACCTTGAGATAAGCTCAATTTCTGTACCCCAGAGTTAATGAGCTAAACTCAATTGTCAGTCCCAATAGGAGTAGGCTGAATTAATGGCGTTTACATAATGTTAACTGGCTAAATTCCCATTGATTTAATGGTTCTAATATGGTTGGAATTAACAATTGGATTTTTAGCCAAAACACCGTGATTTTTGAGCATGAGGTTGTTGCTAAGATAGTCAACAAGGTATTTGGCACTTTTCTCCATGTGAGAGATACCTCATTTGACTCCAAAAAAACACTAAAGCTTACAGACTTTTAAAAAAAATCTTAATGAGAGAGGAAAAAAATAAGGTAAGACTCTACAGTCAGTTATGACTAGACATCACGTCAAGAGACTATCTTTACCTTCTACCTTTAAAACCATAAAACTACAATGAAGACCAATGATGAACATGTTGACTGACTATTGGATGACTGTCTAACTAGGTAGGCATAAAAATGCAATGGCATATCATGGATGAAGACATGGCTGGTTGGATCAGATGCTGAAAAGAAGACCCCCACATTGCAATGTTTTATGTTGTTGTTGTTGTTTGCCTCCAAGTTGTTTCTGACTTATGACAACCCTAAGGTGAAACTAAGGCGTGGTACAGACCGCGCAAAAGTGCCGCGCGGCAACCGCATGGTCCCTAACCATGCGGTTTGGGGGTTGTGCCGTCCCTCTGAAGTAAAAACAGGTGCCAGCAGGCCACCATTTCTCAGCCGTCTGTACTGCACCTAAGTTTCTAAAGACAGAGTTTGCCATTGCCATCCTCTGAGGCTGAGAGAGTGTGACTTGTCCAAGGTCACCCAGAGGGTTTACATGGCCAATGCATATCACAATTGCTCGATTTGAAGCAGAGCAGTGCTAAGAATGATCTACACCTCAGGCAACTGTGCTTTTCCTATATTCCCCACCACCACCACCACAAAATCCCTTATGCATATTTTCTGTGATCTGAAAAAAGACAAAATAAATTACGGAGGGGAAAACACATGCCATGATTTGATAAGAGCACCATATTTCTGCTGTTCAAAAAGTGAATGGTTTCAGTTTCAGCAAGGCTAGAACATCTCTTGATCATTCCTGTGAATTAATTTGCTTTATAAGGCAAAGGTTGTTGAGAATGTGATGCACAGCCTGAGTAGGTTTACGCTGAAGCTTCACACCAGGATAGCCACCAAGTAAACTGTCTCAGAGCTGTGTGGCTGTTCAGGAATCTCCTCCTTCCCTCTGAAGCTGATAAAGCACACTGAGACAGATGGCTCTTCAAAGAGGCTCTTTTAATCTTCAGTTGCTATTTATGCAGATTCCTAAGCTACTTTCACTATACATCTGCCACCATCAACCCACAACCCACACTGTACAATGAGACGATCTTTATATACACTTTTGCCATGTGACCATTAAGTCCAGCCTCTTCCTGCTGTGTCATCTTAATTCTTATCCCCCAAGCAAGATGACTATGCATATTTACAGTAGTTTTACAACACTTCACAGTGCTTTCCAGCACATGATGACTTTGCAGAGACATCACCTCTTCTGATCCAACTGTAACCAATTACTGGGTTACCATGCTGCAAGTGACCCATAGTTACCTTTGTCACTCTTCTCCACATCTGGACATTTTATTTCAGGCTTTAGTCTCTGACAAAGGCAGAGAATGAAGAAAGGTTGGCCCAAGTTCTTTTCTGCCTGAAGCAAAGGGACAAAGTGATATCTTCTTCTTGCCTCCATGCTTTTCAGAATCCAGGTGGGGTGGCAGTTGCACTTTGCTTTAACACTGGAGAGGGGCAGCTTCTTTCACCATACCTGGAGACAGCATCTTAGTTTAGGGGAAATGGTGGGGATCTGCTATCCTACCGACAGCATCTGCTGCTTGAGATGATGCCCTCATTCAGTCTATTAGGAGAGCCAACCTAGTGCTAAAATAGGGAGATTCTATTTAGTACTAAGACTGGGGGAATATTAAATGCAAAAGAAAACAAATTCAGAGAACTACTCAAGGGTCATATATTTGAATTCACCCTTTTGCTGAAGCACTTGTACATGTGGCCAACATCAATTTGAGAATGCGAAGTGGTCAATTTGTTGCAGTGCTTAGAACTTGTGAGATGCATACTTAATGAAAGAGAATTATCTTTATTCATGAGCACAGTCAGAAAGATTATGTTTCCAATACATGGAACAGGGGGATGAGTCCTGACTGTCTTTGCTCGCTTAGATTCTTATGGAACAATGTCAACTCTTCTGCCCCTTAACAAGCTAGTTAGCAGCTTGCTTTTTCATTCTTATGTTGCGGTCTTTATTTGTACAAGAAGGATTTTGCTATATAAAATAGACACTTGCAGTTGGCAGAGGGCGCGGGGTGGGAGGGAAGGAAGGCTTAAGGCCTTTTCAGAACAATTGCATATGGTTATCCTAGCTAGAACAGATGTAACTGCAGAAATAAAAAGCAGAAGACAAAGGCTTGACATGTCTCTCAAAAATGCCTCATTACAAAATGCTTCACTCCTTATAGACAAACATTCTCTTCCATTTCTAACACACAATTAATTATTTGAATGCTTATATTGATATCAGAAATTCAGATACCAGAAAGTGACTTTAGAGAAAATTTTATGCATGATCAATTTAAAAGTGTGGGCTGTGGAATTAAATTATTTTACTTCAGTCTTTTCCTTTGTCAACTTGGAATTCTTTCCTTTGGTATTCATTGCTCCATCTAGTATAGAATGTCAACAATAAAAATATTTTCATCTTCCTCGTATTCACATCTTCTGCTGTGGTAGGCAAAACAGTATTGCTAGTCAGAATGGAGGGAGAGAGAGAGAAAAAGAAATATCACACTCAATTGTTACTGTTATTTGAAGAAATGAAAGAAAGACTTCAGAAATCTGGAAATTTGACCTGCTTATAAAAATAAGACAGCCAGCATAGTGTAGTAGTTTGAGTGTTACACTAGAACTCCAGGAGAACAGGATTCAAATCCCCACTCAGCAATGGAAGCCCACTGCGTGATTTTCAGCTAGTCACCTTCTCTTAGGGCCAAAACAGATGGCCATAAAGGCCATCTTCCCCCAAAAAATGCCTCAAGACCATGGCAAACACACACCACAGTCCAGAAGGCACCCTCAGCTGCTGACCGGAGTAAGAGTGGAAAAGATCTGCTCCTTTTTGGGGCAGTTTTGGGCCACCTTAGATGGCCCTGGCACAGCTCCCGGGTGACTGCCCAGTACTCTGGAAGCGTCCATCATCAAAACATCATCCCGCTAGAGTGGCTTGAAGCTGCCCCTATCTGATCGGCTGGGTGGCTTCCAAGCATCTTAGGGGCATGCGCCATCATAATGCCATGCCCCAAGCCACCCAGAAGCTGGATTTTCCACTCAGTCTGTTCAGGCCTTTAGAGCTTTATGACATTACAAAAGTAAGCTGAGACAGAGCAGCATAGAAGCAGCTTTCTCTTTATCAAATCTCACATTTGTGGGATTGCAACTACCATCAGCCCTAGCCAGTGTAGCCAGAGCTACAGGGTTATGAGAACTGTGTTTAAATATCAGCTGGTTTTCATTAGCTAGAGAAAAGCCATCCAGAATCTAAAGGGCTTATCAGGGCTTGGGACAATTCCTTATCCAAGAATCCCAGAATCCTCCAGCCAGCATAGGCACTATAGTTTGGGTAGGTGTGGTCCAAAAATTAACTTTCCCAGGCTCATGTCCTACCATTCTCCAGTGTGTTATATAACTCCAGTATGTTATATAGTTCTATAATACCCTGGTGCAAGAATTTTGGGCATCATCCTGGCCAGTGTGACTATAGGTTGATTATCCATTATCCTGATATCTGAAATCCAAAATATTTGAAAACCAAAATTATGGGTGGCTGAAACAAAGACACCCAATGCTTTTTAATGGTTCAATATACACAAACTTTGTTTCATACACAACATTATTTAAAATGTTGTGTATAAAACTACCTTCAGCCTATAAAGAATATAGCAAACATAAATGAACTTGACTTTCAGACATCTCCAAGATATGCAAATATTCCAAAATGAAAAAAATCCAGCTCTTCTGATCCTAAGCATATTGGATAAGGAGGACTCAACCTGTATATTTTAAAATGTCCAGTTGGCTTCAGCAGGAA
This sequence comes from Sceloporus undulatus, assembly GCF_019175285.1. Lineage (NCBI taxonomy): Eukaryota > Metazoa > Chordata > Lepidosauria > Squamata > Phrynosomatidae > Sceloporus > Sceloporus undulatus. Next base: position 45,191,096 of record NC_056524.1, on the reverse strand, counting down.
CATTTAAATTCCTCCTAATCCTTTTCCTTTAGAATGAATTACACTTGAAGGTACATAATGAGTATGAACATTTCCGGTGTTCACTCTGGGGCCTGACGAAGCTTATTGTTTGTTGCTCCAGACACCAGGACTAGAAGAATGTGTAAAAATAGTAGAGGAGTAGATGATATTGGATAGGATTCCCCCACCCAACTGGACGAGGCCAGAATTCTAGTCACTTCCAGGAAGTCATAATTCTACAACTGCATATCCTCCAACATTTCACACATGAAAAATGGGAAACAAGTGGCCAAGCAATATCAGAGTGTGGTCAAGATGGCAAAAGTAGAATCACAGAGTTGGAAGAGACCTCAAGGGCCATCCAGTCCAACTCCCTGCTGGTCAGGAAGAGGAAACGGATGTCCAGTGAGGAAGAACATACAAGCTAGGAAGGTTGCAGGAATTTGTTTTTGCCTGCTGCAACAGGACAGGATTCTGCCCCATACCTTTCTATTCTTCTGAGTTAACTGAGTACAAACTACTTTTGCACTTCAAACTCAGTTTACAGCAACTGAAGTGTGCTGACAAAGGGACAACATGGAAGAAGGAGAGATAAACTGGGACATTTCAAATGCTGCTGGAAAAGTGGAGTGGCAGAAAATTAATCAAGATGGTCTCTGCCAAATCGGGTTGGAGGGTATGTGACTACTGAAATATGAGAGCAAAGAGTTTTAGGCTTATAAAAATGATACAGGGCTGAAGTATTTGAACCTTGAGCAGTTCAGTTGTGTTTTAGATTTTTCTACAGACAGAGGTGCCTGTGTCTGATTTGGCAATGCAGACTAAAAAGTCTCAGTAGAAACAGAAACCATATGATCTTTAAAATGCATTTCAAAATGATAATCTAAGAGGCTATACACACAGGCGAGGAAGAGCCGCCTCTCTGCTGTGCAGCGTTGCCACAGCAACCAAATGGCATGGGAATGCTGCACAGCAAAAAAAAGAAGCCACCTAGAGCAGCTCCTATTTATTTATTTATTTATTTATTTATTTATTTTATTTGTATCCCGCTCTTTTTTGCAAAGTGATATGGTCTGCATCACAGCCCTTATGATGCCGCTTCCTGTAAGAGACATGTGGATGCTCAGATGCCCACACGTCATCTACACGCCCCCCGTGAGGGCAGTGCCACTCTATTTAATGACATCACCCACACATCATAGGGCTCGGGAGCATGCGCTTGGTGCGTGATCCTGAGCCCTACTATCGCCTCCAGGACACGGCTTCCTGGCGGTGTGTACTGGCCCTAAGTATTCTTATAGCCCTTTTCAGATCACATGTACAATGAACATATGACTTAGGTCCAGACCATTTGAAAGACCATATCTCCCCATATGAGCCTGCCTAAGTCTTAAGATCCTTAGTGAAGGACTTTCAGAGTCCCACCATTCCCATTAAATCTTTTAAATAGTTTTATACTCTTTTAAATGATGGATGTTTTTACATGATTGATAATTTACTCTTTTCTTAACTTTTATATTAACAATTTTTTAAATTGTTTTAACTTTGTTGTAAGCTTGAGTCCACTGTCAGATCAAAAGGAAGATATAATTTAAATACCCGGATAAAGAAAGAAATATAATCTGTGGGATGGGGGCAGTACCATAGGCCCCACCTCCAAATTTCAACCTCTAAAATGGATTTCTGCACACTGGCAAAACCACCTTTGAGCATTCCTTGCCTCGGAAAACCCTATCAAATTCATGGGGTCACCATAAATCAACAGATGACTTGAAAGGACAGACACAAAACAAATAGATTCATCTTAGAAGTTGACATAAATATGCATAGATTGGAGCTGGACCCTCTTGGTGGGATTTAACTAAGTGGTGCTTATTCCACATGCAATTCACAACTGCAAAAGAGATTATCTGTGGGTATGTCCACAGTGCACAGTTATAGCAGTTTCTTGCTACTTATAACTGCTTTCTATCCTACAGAATCCTGCCATTTTTTATTTGGAGAGGTATATATACGTCTCTAGTATAGTCCCCTGAATTACAGCATTAGAGTTCTGTGGCAGAGAAACTACAAATCCCAGTATTCTATAGGATGAAGGCATGGCAGTTAAAGTGCTATCAAACTGCTATCATGACTATTTAGTATTATTGTTGTGTGCTTTCATTTGGCTTCTGACTTATGGCAACTCTAAGGCAAATCTATCACAGGATTTTTTGGGACTGAGGACTTTATCACATGGGGAAAATTGGGGATTTAAATAGTGAAATTCACGTGAAAATCATGTAATCATGATTAACATTTTCACACACAATGTGATTACAGAGTGATTATCCCAGGAATAAACAGGCAATAAACAGCAACAAATAATTCACAGGATTTCCCCATTAATGATTTGTTGCTGTTTATTGCCTGTTTATTTCTGGGAGAATGGCACTTTAATCGCGACATCATGTGAAAATGTTAATTGTGATTGCATGATTTTTGCTGTTTGAACCCCTGATTTTCCCTATGTGATAAAGTCCTGGGAATGTGCCCATGGTCACCCAGTAGCTTTCCATAGCTGAACAAGGAATTGAACCCTGACCTGCAGTGTCCTAATCCCATCCTCAGACCCTAATCCCATGTTGTATCTATTATGCTGCTATACATTTTCCTAAGTTTTGAATTTTCAATTTTACACTGAAAAAGTATTCACCCCTTCCCTTGCTTCAAACAGAATTACAAGAGAATAGTGTTTTAGAACTATCCTGTATACACACATACACACAGAGTGGACTCAGTACAAATTGACTTTCCCATTGCTCTTTCTACCAAACTGATTTTTAAAATAATAATAATAATAATAATAATAATAATAATAATAATATGTTTTATTTATATACCGCTATTCCAAAGATCATAGTGGTGAACAGCAAGTAAGCTAATTAGCAAGTAAGCTAATTTGCCCCCAACAGTCTGGGTACTCATTTTAGCGACCTCGGAAGGATGCAAGCCTGAGTCGAGCTTGGGCCCTTTTGCTGGTCTTGAACTCGCAACCTTGTGGTCTTGAGTGAATGGCTGCAGTACAGGCATTTAACCACTGCGCCACCAGGGCTCCATGGTAATAGAGATATATTTACCTATAGCTGACATCACATATAATTTTACTACTATGTCACACACAGGGTTGCATCCAGATTTAGTCATGATCAATAGCATACTGTGGATTCCCAACCTTTTCATCTGTAAGTCTCAGAAACAGGGACAACTTGTTCTTTTAAACAATTCTTGAGTACATATCAGCAAGTGGGGCTGAAAAAAAAACCCTCATTTCTTTGAAGTTTATTTTTTTTAAACGGTGCTAGCACTGAAGAATCTTTGTGATTCTTTGCAGTGCTGTGTGCCTAAATGGTTTAAACAATTTAAAAAGCTGCATAGTTTTATCCTCTTGTGAAACTGGCTGGGTATTTTTTTTCAGGCATTGGGATAAAGGAAGCATTTTGATGCCGAAAAATCACGCTAAACTAATCCCTGTCCCTTCATCCTCTTTCACTTAAACTCAAACACGCTGCCCATTCTTTTGGCTATGGAAAACAAGCAGCCTATTAAAAATGTAGAGGCGTGGACAGATTCTCCCATTCAGATGATTCCCAACACACTTGCAGGTGCTGAACAGCACTTCTTGTGTTGCTGAGAAAAAGCCAGCAGAGAAAGAATGTTCTTGTCTAAGTAGTTTCCTGGTTTCACATTTTCTGAAGTATAGTGTTAAGTTGCTGAAAGATTGCTTCATTTGTCACCTGACTTTGAGCCCATGCAACACGAGAGTGCAGAGAGAATGAGGTGATAATTATGGGACTGAAAATTATGAGCAGTTTAGATTATATCTCAAGGAAGGATGCCTTCATTTCTTTTTTTCCTATTATATCAGGGCCACATTCAGGGGACTTTATGATAAGCTTCACTCTCATTCTTGTACAGTTACACACATGAATGGTCCCAGAAGCTACTATAAAGGGCACCAGTCTAAGTGCCTGAATGAGACTGAACTGCAGCAAATGGAACTTTATAATTTAGTTTTCATCATTGCTAATGAGAGCTCCTCGAATTAGCCTTCCACCTGTTACTTAACCACCAACTCAAGCAGATCTAAATGGATATTAGCTGAGTAAACATGGAGGAAAACCGAAGCTCCACTGACCTCAGACGTGAAGTTTTATTTGGTTTGAGTTACAAGGTTCTTGATTACAACTTCAATTTCATGCTTATGGTAGAATCTATCCCTGTGGATCTAAATTCATCAGCCAAACTCATTTGCATACACATGTATTACAGTGTGGCTTAAGGAGGCAGTTTCATGTTTCAAAGATGGGGAGTAGATCTTTCCAAAAGAAATTTGGATTAAAACAGATTCAAAGGAAGCATATTCATCAAGCACATCTTGTAAATCAGGTGTAGGAATTGTGCCAGTCAATGAACCAGTGTGGCATAGTGGTTTGAGTGTCGGACTACAACTCTGGAGACCAGGTTTCAATTCCCAGTTTGTCCATGAAACCCATGCTCTCAGCCTCAGGGGAAGGCAATAGAAAATTTCCTCTGAGCAAAGCTTACCAAGAAAAACCTGTGATAGGTTCTCCTTAAAGTTGGAAATGACTTGAAGGGGCACAACAACAAGGGCCACAGTGCATGGATCACTTGTGGCCTACCAAGTCATCTCACTGTGATCTCAGTGCCACAGCAAACTTCACAACATTTCCCCAGTTGCCTAAGAGGGACGCCGCCGTGGACAAATTGAGAACAGCACATCTTGGAGGAAAGGCCACACTTTATTAGCATACTAAGAGATAGCAAACACAAAATGTAGGGTTGGCTCCAATGCATGAGGTCTGGATCTGTCATTCATCAGCCCAGTGCTGAGTGAATGAACCAAGGTGCTTAGTCACGGCCAAGCTTTGGGATGGCAAGGGAATTTCAGTTAACGCTCACGCTCCAACGATCGCTCAAGCGATTGATCGCATCTCCGCAAATGTACATCAACGCATAACTCTCCCTTGTCAACGGGGGGGGGCGCTGTGCTGATGATGCCCCCACAATGGCAACACCGCATCGCTCGCAGCCCCCCCCGTGTCCGGATGGACTCCCGATCCAGTGCTACGCAGCCCTGGAAACCACGCCCACCAGATCCAAGACCTATGCAACCGCCACACAAAGTTGTGACAACACGCAAACCCACATAGGAAGGTAGGTGGGTGAGCAAAACAAGCAATGGCGCCAACTCCCGCGCCTCGTGGGCCTTAAATAGGTCCACCAACCAATGGAAGGCTGGAAAAGGGGGGCCAGGACCTGCCTCCCAGCCTCCCACCAATTGCAGGCGGCGCCATCCAATGACGCCGCCCACTCAGCGGGCGCTTCCGCCCACAGGGCCCGCTGGGACCCATAGTCCCAGCGGTGCAGGCAGAAGTCCCTCCTCCTGCCCTCCCCCAGAGCCAATCACGGCTCGAGCGGCCCAGCACCGGGGCTTCTGGGGCCGCTCGAGCCGGGAGGGGCCCACTGCCCGCCACGGGGGCATCCCCCAGCGGCAACCAGGCCGTCCCGCCAAGGCGGGCGGTCTCATTTCTTGATGCAGGTCAGAAAATCCAGCCATTTAGGGGCTTGTTTGTTTTTGTTTTGTTTTGTTTTTGGGGGGGAGGGTGGCTTCTGCCCATTGATCCCTAAGGATTTGAAGAAGTAGCAGTCTTTGGAACTTAACTAGCAACTCACCCCAACGTAAACTACAATTTCAAAGATGGGCAGTGCCAATCAAATGTGTGTTTATTAAGAAGGAAATATTATTGATTTCAGTGGGACTTATCCCAACAAGTGTGCACAGTGGGGTTTTTTTCCTCTTTGGCTAAAACTAACTAAACAAATGCAGGGGATAGGAAATGACTTTATAATGAATAATAGGATTAGTCATCTACACCAAATCTGTTGAATGGTTGGTAGCAATGCTTCAGCATTTCAGGCATGATTTTTCCCAGGCCATCCAGATACCTGGTTCTTTTTTGGATTCTAGGCATCCAATCAAGACCCTGTCTGGACCATTGTTTGATCTGGATTTCAAATTTGCATCTAATAAAATAAAGTAAAGTAAGCTCTTAGCCTTTGTAGATGTGGGGCAAAAGGTGGAGACACTCTTCTGTCACATTGTTCTGCAGGAACCAAATCCACCAGAGAATTTCTGGTATGAGAAAAATGAGAGAGACTAATGAGAGCAGCTGAGTGCAAGAAACAAGCAAGGGATGCACTGTAACAGTGCGAGGTAGGAGAAACAGGAGAATGAGAAATGCAAGCAACTGTATTCAGGATGCAAGAATTTAGCTCACTGTGAGGGAGTTGGACAGTTAGGCAAGCAAGCAATGTGAGTGGCAGAGTACAAGAAATAAGAGACAACTGGAATTGGAGGACATAAGGTGAGGTGAGAGAGGGAATAGGAGAGTTAGGAAGTAAGCAATATGAGCAGTGGTGCGCAAGAAGCAAACAAGATGCAAGATAATGGCATGTGATGAAGTAAGGGAGGGAATAGGAGAGAAAGGAGAATGAGTGGTACAAGCAACTATGTCCAAAAGGCAAATGAAGAGCTCATTGCAAGGGTGCGGAATGAGGTGAGGGAGGGATAAGAGAGAGTGAGTGGTCTAAGTGATGGAGCTTAAGAAGCAAGGGGTGTGTGCATTCTGTGTGTAAGAGAGAAAGCCGAGATGAAAGAGTGAGTAGGAGGGAAGGGACAGTGAAGCAAAAGAGTGCAGAGACAAGAGAGAAGGGAACATGAGAGTTGCAGCGGCAGGTTACAAGGTACCAGAGAGGAAGATGTGGTGTCACAAGGTGAGGTAAGAGGATAGGAGATGCAGCAGTAATGTGCAAAGAACAAGAGAAGGGAACATGCCCGAGGCATAAATTGAGTCCAGAGGGAAGGAAGAATTGGGGATAGGGCAAATTGGTAGCACACTAATCGAGGCAAGGCAACAGCACTAGAGATTGAGAGTTCCTGCATTGCAAGGGGTTGGACTGGATGGTCTTGTGGTGTCTTCCAACTGTACGATTCTATGATTCTATCCCAATGAAGAAGAAAACTTTGCAATTTATTGTTCCCATGCACTTCTCCTCGAGGTGGCTATTTCACAATACTACTCTGAGAAAAAAAAGCAGCTGTGAAAAGGCAAGTGGAGAGAGTAGACAGACACTTATTAAGGTGAATGCTTTGTGTGAATCTTCAGATTTTGGGGCAATGGAGCCAAACAATTATGAAGAAAACATAAAGTTTATTTTAATGGACTAATTTAACATTTATTTGTCCTGTGTTGAGAACTGTGACAGCAGACTACTGACTTCAAAGCAGGGAGTGAACAACTGCTGATGGCTAAGGGACACATTAATACCCCAGGAGATTCTGGAGGGCCAAACCCCATCACCAAAAAAGAAATAAAAAACATTTGTCTCCAAATGCCCTGTGGAAGAGTATTGGAGCACTTTTACCATGTTTTTAGTTTCCCCTTCGGCATTTGAGACCTCTACTCCCAGGAGGGACTTTGGCCCTGTTGGGGAAATATGCAGAGATAAACGCAGAGTAATCTTGGAAGCTAGTGAGTAGATAGACAAACTGGCAGATTGGAGCTTTGCCAGGAAAAACAGCTGCTAGATTAAAGTACCGTAGGCTGGCTTTTCTCCAAAGAGGCACTGTTTATTCTTGGTTGCAAAACACACACGAGAGCTATACCAACACCATCCCCCAACTACAAAATCCACACTGTACAATGATGATTTGAGCTTATATACACTTTTGCCATATGGCAATCTAGCTCAACTCCTTCCTGTACAATTTCCTGTGTTACCTGGATTACTGTCCTCCATTCCAGATGACACAGCATATTTACATAAGTGCTACGTGCTGCTCTCTGGCACACTCTGCGACCTTGGACAATCACCTGCTGTCTGGATCCACAGCTGCAACCAATTCCTGGTTAAGAGCAGTGAGTGTCCATTAGCTTCTCTGCCACATCTGAACATTTTCCATGCTGTTCATGGCCCAAGGAGGTCACAGCCTGGCCAAAGTCCCTTCTTGGAGCCCTGGGGGCCTGAGAGCTCACAAAAATGACCCTTGGCCCACATGCAGCCTGCAGGCCACACTCTGTCCACTCCTATATTAAATCAATTGTTACTTCCTCCTGGTAGAAAAACAAAAGCCTCAGTATAAAACAACTTGGGAAAGTTATTTTTTACTACAACACCCGAATCCCCAACATGGGAATTTTGGGTGTTATAATCCAATAAGTGATTGTCCAAACTGTAAACTATACAATGGGTATGGTAGTACAATACATTAGCTACATAAGTTGTCCTCACCAAGTTAATATAGGTCTCCAGACGTGCAGCCAGCTAGATAATTCACAGTTCTTACAGTCTCCGCTAGACAATCCACTGTTTTTGCAATCCAGTAAACCAAGAGTTTGGGGGAATTTCCCCACTTGTTTTTTTCTACAAGACCCTGGTGAGCCATCATACACAGCTAAATTATAGTCATCATTCAGATTGTAAGATCACAAGTTGTGCAATACAGTCTACTTTTATCATCTTTTTGCTTAATGGTGTTGAGCACTCAATCATAAGGTTGTGCAAAAGAGACAGAATTGTAAGCTATACTCTGCTTATGAGCTTTCCTTTCCTTTGTAAACCAAGCTGTTGACATCAATACAATGTTGTGCAGGGAGGTGCAGAGAACTAGATCAATACACCATCACAATAAAGGAATAATATAAATTTTCCTGAGAACTAGACATCGCTTATACCATCAGATTGAAAACTGAAAAGGAGTTGTAATTTGCTTTCTGCTCAGTGCTAGCATATGCTTAATTAGGAGGCTCCAAAAAGAGTTCTCTCAAGTGATGAGTTCACAAATCATTATTTTCCAGAAGTATACCAATTATGTCAAATATTCACACCATGACAGGTTACATGACGGGATCTTCACTTTCAAAAGAGATCAAACCAAATATATCTATAAATTCTACCATCATCACCCCAATCCATTGGCAGTCTGGAACAGTCTTTGATACTACTCTCCTATAATATATTCAAGCAAAAAAAGGTCCTGGTTATAGCATAATGTATTTCACATGACAGACATCAAAGGGAAGGCATTTCTTTGCTAGAAATAAACTCAATGGCTAAGTCATGGCCACTCTCTTTGTATATTTCAGTTCTTTGTTCGTGAAATCATTTAAAACATAACAGCAAATCAAGCAAACCTAGGGCGGTCTCAGGCCCCTGCTGGTTGCAGCGCGGAGGAGTCGCAGCAGCCAAACCGTGCTGCAAAGAAGGAGCGCGAAAATTGTGCTCCTTCCAGCAACCCGGAAGAGACGCTGCAAGTGCCAAGGCGCGCACTCGCGGCATCACTTCCGGGCCACGACATGCGGACGCAGAGCATCCATTACGTCAAGATGGCAGTGGCCGTGTGGAACGGCCGCCGCCATTTGTTACGGACTCTGTCTATAACAGGGTAAGGGGCGTCTGGAAGAGACGTCCCTTTTTCAAAATGGGACGTCCTAAGGACATCTCTAATGGCGGTATGTAACATGCCCTAGTGTCTAAAAAGGGACTTTATCACATGGGGGAAACCAGGGGATTCAAAAGGCATTATCCAGGGAAAGTCGTGTGATTGTGGCTAAGATTATCACATGACATTGCGCTCAGAGAGGGCTTATCCCAGGAATAACCAGGGAATAACCAGCAACAAACCATTTACGGAGAAATCCCGTGAATGATTTGTTGCTGGTTATTCCCTGGTTATTCCTGGGATAAGCCCTCTCTAATTGCAATGTATATGATAATCTTAGTTGCAATCATGCAACTTTCTTCTGATAATGCCTTTTGAATCCCCTGATTTTCCCCCATGTGATAAAGTCCAAGATTTCTATGATCCTTCAGAAATTTGGGTGATTTTTCATGTACCAATATGTTTCCATTTCCAGCCTTTTAAAAGGATTTGAGATTTAAAGACTTCTACTGTGTTTAATTATAATTTCAAAATACTTGCCTTCAATATCCAATATTCTGCATCATTTAAGAAAGCTTTAGATGCAATAGCAATGATTCTGTTGACGGCAAACACTGGTTATGACCTTATCATTAATAGAATTGTTGACTCGGGGGGAGGGGTACAGATCTCAGCTACATTCAGGGCAAATATATATATTTGTGGCTACAAAGGAAACAACAGCACAATTAATTCTTCAATATTTATATGATAGATTTTGAAAGAGGTGCATGAATTGTTTTACATAATGGAGATTATGGAAAGCGATAATAGTGGCTTGCTAAGTGTAATGATAAAAGCAAAATTCTATTATGCAAAATGATGAAAGCATTATAAGCCAGTGTGATTAGAGAATTTTCATTTGAACATCCTTTACAATGAAATGTTGGATGAAATAGTACATTGAGGATTATTGCATTTGAGTGTGGAATTTCTCCCCATTCACTCCTTTAGCATCTTAAATTTACCGTATTATTTATTTCTTCAACAGATTTAATCAAGAAAACACATTAAAAGTCACTTTTCATTTGTGACAGTCTAGGGGGGCTGACACTGCAGAAGCAAATTACAGTAATGTCCATATCAAAGTGATATATTATCTTATAATTACTTATACTACAACTCTTAAACTTTCAGGGCTAGATTATTCCCATTCCTGTAGATATGAATTTTGTGCCACTGTAAACTGTTGGGAAATCACACTGACCTTCTAATATAGCATCATATTTTATTTGAAGAAGTCAGTAGTCCATGTGAAAATGATTTTTAAATGCATTTAAAATATATTTAAATGATACATCTAAACAATATTTTTAAAAGAGAAGTCTATCTTTAAAATATATTTTCTATTTCCCCCCACACAACTAATTAAAAGGCAATAACATAGATTACAGGATAATACAAATTTAGAAAATGCATACAGAGCTAACTTGGTACCCTTGGCAGCCAGAATATCCCTCACAACTGACTGCAATGGCATCTAAAAATCTTTTCCTTTTAATTAGCAGTCTTAGCTGCAGCAAAGAGAAACCTCCAAGTAATATGTCAATGTGTTCATTACAAACAAACAAAAACAACATAATTTCTGATTCATTTCCAGTACTTTATTTTCTTTGGAATTCAGAGACATAGTCATTTTAGTCTGGAATATCAGTATGAAATGGGAATTTGCAGCACCTTTGAGACTAATTGTGTGAAAGAAGTTGTAGCATGACCTTTTGTAGACGATCTACTTCAAATCTACAAAAGCTCATACTACACCTTCTTTCACACAGTTAATCTCCAAGTTGCTGCAAGGTCCCTTCCCATACATTTAGTTTCTTCTCCTTTGTCGCTGTCCATTGGAGTTCCACAGGGCTCTGTCTTGGACCTGTTTATACTCTTTCTACTTTGTCCCTAGGTAACCTTATTGGCTACCATGGATTTCAGTAGTATTTATACACTGATGACACCCAACTGTATTTCTCCACTCTAAAACTCTCTCTGGATGTTGAACAGCAAGTGTCATTATGTCTGTCTGCTATTTCTGTTTGGATGCTCCTCTATTGGCGCCTTAAGCTCAATATGGAAAAGACCGAGCTACTTGTTTTCCCACCGAATCCAGCTCTGCATTATTCATTTTCAATCACAGTTAATGGAACTAATATTCAACCTGTGAAGGAGGTACGTACTCTTGGTTTCATTTTTTATTCTTCCCTTTCTTTTGTTCCCCAAATTCAGGCTGTGGCAAAGTTGTGTTGTTTCTGTCTTTAAAATCTAATGAGAATTAGGCCTTTTCATTCAGTTTTTACTGCTAAGAATTTGGTTCATGCAATGGTAATTTCTCACCTGGATTACTGTAACTCTTTGCTAACTGGGCTTCCTCTTTCCCATCTTGCCACCTTGATTTCTGTGCAACACTCTGCTGCTAGAATAGTTTTTGCCACCTGTCGTTATGATTATGTCACTCCATTGTGGTCATCCTTTCACTGGCTCCTGATCCCATTTAGAATCCACTATAAACTCTTATTACTAACTTTCAAAGCCCTTCATGGTTTGTCCTCCTACTTGTCAGCACTTGTTTTCCCCTATCTTCCTGTTTGCACTCAGAGCTCTAGTGATTCGGGACTGTTGATTCAGCCAAGGATTTTCTCTGCCCCTATTCGGATGCGCCCCTTCTCCCATGCTGTCCTCTATTTTTGGAATCTCCTTTCCATGAATTTGCAGACCACCACCTCTTTAGACTACTTTACGTCCAAATTAAAGGCTGTTCTATTCAGGGAAGCCTTCCAACTTTCATCTTGATTTTATGGCTGTATATTTCATGTCAAATTATTTGTATTAATTTACACTTTTATAGTATTGTTTTAAATTTGTTATAGTAATATGTTATTAATTTTATAATCTTGTTTGTGGTTTTAGATTCTGCGCCGTAAGCAGGCTTTTATTTCTATTTTGGATTGATGTTTTCTGTCCTTTGTAAAGCACTATGTAAAGTCTATGGTGCTATACAAATAAATGTTGTTGTTATTGTTGTTATTATTATTATTATTATTATTATTATTATTATTATTTTCTTTAATAAGGTTCCTACATACTGTTTTCTAATGATAAAGTAATTCTGAGAGTCAAGGAGATAGTGAGAGAGACACTTCAATGTTACAGCTGAACAACCTATCTGAAGCTGATCCCATTGAAAAAGTGACTCCATCATTTGACTGTCATGTTTATGTTCATTACATGGATATCTCATTCCAGCTTAGGTGCATGACTAGCATGGAGAAATATCTCTTCCTATCCAAGCTGAACATGTGGGTTTTGCTCTCCACTGCCATGCTAAATCTGGAGTAGGGATGTAAGTTTTGTTGAGTTTCTCCAAATTTTGCCTGATTCTCACAGAATGGTCATGTGAACATAAGTATATCAGCATCACAAGAAAAGTATTATTAGTCGAAGGCTTTCATGACCAGCATCCATGGTTTTTGTGGGTTTTTCGGGCTATGTGGCCATGTTCTAGAAAAAAAATTCTTCCTGATGTTTCGCCAGCATCTGTGGCTGGCATCTTCAGAGAATGCTTTGCCTGGAAAAAGTTGGGTGTATATATACTGTGTGAGCCTGGGAATGCAGGAGTGATTTGCATATGTATTGTTTTGTGCTGATGGCCAGCCTCAGGCTGGGAGGCTAATGCAAACGAGGATTAATGTCCGCTAACAGGTGATCATTATCTGCTGGGAAAGCCCCTGACTCTGAATGGTTTCCCATTTGCATTTGCTGAGTCCTTATTTTGCTATTCCTCAGGACTGGTAGCCAAATTTTGTTCACTTTAAGGGCCATCAGCACAGAACTATACACATGCAAATCACTCCTGCATTCCCAGGCTCACTCAGTATATATACACCCAACGTTTTCCAGGCAAAGCCTTCTCTGAAGATAGAGTTGCCATAGTTCTTTATTATAAACCGGGAAATAATGTAGGACAAAATTTAGACCAATATGTAGGACAAAATTTAGCCCAAGACGTAGGACATTTAAGAAAAATGGAGGACCTTACAGATTTACATTAAATTGCAACACCATTGTAGAAAAATGAGACACCATTTTGGAAGGCCCAGTTTGGAGTGGAACAACAGCTAACATGTAAAGAGTTAAAGAAGTCTTCCTGCTTGCTATATCTTCTCTTCCAGTTCCCCCCCCCCCAACTAAACTGCCTATAATGTCTAGTTAACCTTTTAATAATCATTGTGTATTTCCTAAATAACTCCAATATGGTGGTAAGTGAACATAATACTGTACTTGATCCAATTGGCAAACTAGAAGGTTAAGTGTTTTGTAGCTTTGTGTCCAGTTTGGGTTTATGTTTTAATTTTTCCCCAAAGTATATTTGAGAGACAGTGTGACATAGTGGTTTGAGTATTGGACTACAACTCTGGAGGCTAGGGTTTGATTCCCCACTCAGCCATGACACCCACTAGCTGACTTGGGCAAGCCACATGCTCTCCTCCTCTGAATATATACATGCCCGAAAAACCCCATGGTAGGGTTGCCAAAAGTCAAGAATGACTTGAAGGTACACAACAACAACAACAAAGTATATGTATTTTTATTCATACTTGAAAGACTTTGGAGGAATCAGAAACAGTATTGTTTTCTTGGGCAAAAAAGTTCTTTTAAAAAATTATATATAGACAGAAAACATTCATAGCAGCAAACAGCTAAATTATATCCTTCCAAAGTTATAACCCAGGGCAAAAAGCCTTTGCTCATTTTGTCCCAGAGGAACTTAGATATTTAAAAATAAAATGCTGATAGAAGCTCTGAAAGACTAGCATTTCACACAGTGATTGAATGATGTAGCTAAGAAGTGAGAAACTGAATGTTTTGAATTTTTAAAAAGCATCCTTTTTCAAACACATCCAAGAAAAGAGGAGAAAATCCTTAAGATCCAATATTAATTTGGAAAGATCACTGAAAGAACTAACGGATTTCAGTTGTCAGATGTTTCAGCTAACTACCACAGAAGAGAACATGAAATGATTCCCAAATATGTCACTTGTTCCAACAGTAAAACTCTACAGAACAGCTGGTACAGCCAAACTACAGATGTTACCAGTGCATACACATTTATCTTCAAGAGGCCAGATATCCAGACTCTGCAAAAGAGTCACACAAGTACAAAGTATAATTGAATGAAGGAACAAGAACAAAAGAGAGGACATAAAAACACTGTATGAATCATCTCATACCCTCCAACATGTCACAGATGAAAACTGGGACACAAATGACAAGTAACATCAGAGTGTGGTCAAGACGGATAGGCTGCAGCATTTTGCTTTCACTTGAGCCTACCAAGAAGGGCAAGATTCCAAAACTTCCTCTCCATCACCACCCCTCCACTGAGTAAATTGAATATGTAAAACTTTTGCACTTTGAATTTAGTTTTCAGCAACCTAAAGCAAGGTGAATACAAAGGGGGAAAGGAGAAGAGAGAAAGTGGGACAGCAGAGGGTTAATTCAAACCAAATCAAGACAATTGGAGAGTATGTTATCTTTGAGAAATCAGGGTCCAACTCATTGTGGCTCTCCAGACTGACCCGAAAGGGCAGGCTGGAGGCATCCGTTTTTCCTCCAGAGGGACACCATAACAGCCAAACCGCACGGCATCCCTCTGCACCAAAAAGAACTCAGAAAAATTGGTTCTTTTTGGTGCACATGGATGATGTCATCAGTGCACCATTGGCGCACTGTGGTGTGTCAATGATGCAAGCACGGCACCCAGACAGGCGGACACTGTGCCATGCTTGTATCATGGACGTGCACCCCGTGTGGGTAGGGCCACGCAGTCATGGCGCTGGTGGCATGAACTAGGGTTCCAGAGTATGCAGTTGCTTTTCGACCGTCTATATCGGACCTTAGTTTGAGAGAAGACTGGGAGCTTTCATGGTGATATAGTAGAATTTAAAATCTTTGAGAAAGGAACAATATGTGCCTGATTTTTAGAAGCAGCAAGCCCCAGACTTGTGGGTTCCTGACTTGGGGGCTGCAGCAACTAGATAAGGAAAAACAGAGCTGCCATTTTTCTCTTTAAATGCAGAATCTTCTTCCCAAGTCCCCTTGCAGCATTTTGTAGGCTTGAGAAGAAGCAACCAATCAGCAGCTATGGTGGAGGGTGCTTCCCAAGCATCAGACCTTACAGTTGAAGGCTTCAGGCAAATGATGTCACTAGTGGGGTGCAGAGGATGCAGACCAGTGGGGTTGTATGCCTAATAAACGGCTGACTGACTGATTGACTGACTGACCAGTGGGGTAGTACACCTGGAGGGATTGACACAGCTAGTGGGCAAGCAGTGCAGTCCCCTTCAGTAGCAGAGGCTGTGGAGGGGTGGTGCCTTCAGGACCCAAAACAGCTGCTCAGAGACACCATTTTACTATGCCATTGTATTTAATGGGACTTGAAACATCTACAAATTTTCGTATCCACACGGGGTCCTGGAACCAAATCCCAGTGGATAAGAAGAGCCCAGTGTACTACATTTCTAAATCCAGGTACAAATCCTAAAGAAAACCCTGCTCATGTAGTTTCTTCAGCAGCACCATCACAACAACTTCCATGAGGCAGAAACAGACTGTTTCATTCAAAAATTGTCCAAATACTCAATAGTATATGTTTCATCCTCTAAAACCAGAACTTGGTAGTATATAGGGGGCATACTCATAGATAGATAGATAGATAGATAGATAGATAGATAGATAGATAGACAGACAGACAGACAGACAGACAGACAGAGACAGATGATAGATAGATACACACACACACACACACAGAGAGAGAGAGAGAGAGAAAGGCTGGTATATGGGTGGGGAGAGCAGTTGAGGACAAAATGTGTAATTGGGGGAAATTCACAGGCTGAAAACTGAAAATGTACAGTTGGAAAAAATAGAGGGAATATAAGACACATTAAGGACTTCATTATTAAGCACTTAAATTATAATATCAGGCAATCTTGGGAGGCAGCTCTATTTGGAGATGTGCCAGCTTTATCATTACAGTTTTGATGAATTAGCAAAAATGGTTCTTGCATTGGTGTAAACATCACTGAACCAGATTATACATGATCCACTGCATGAGCCACTGGATTTTCCTCTTACTTGGTACGCCAAATGAATTGTTGCTATATTTAAGAATCACTGAGTCCTCCGGAGAAATGTCACAGATACATTTAGGGATATTAACCCACATCAATTTTGTTCTTGTTGGTGAGAATGAACAATTTTACAATTTTTTCTCCTCACTGCAAGAAAGTCACTGAAAACAGTGTGGTTTTCAAAGGCATTTAACAGCATAGGATTTCTTGTGTGCAAAGATAAATGCATAGTTTTTGCATTCTGTAACATTTGTGTGCAGAAAACAAATTCAGTGCATAGAAAACAGAATTGTATCAACACAAAAAATTCTGCACAGATAAATTTCTTGCACAGAATGCAGAAAATGTTGTTTTCTGCAGCAAAAAATGTGCATTTATTTATTTATTTATTTATTTATTTTTGCACACAATAAGACCTGAACTCTGAACCTTCTCACTGTCTAGGATTCTCCTCATCATGTTTCTCAACACTCACAAAAGCCATTCTTGGAACATTTCTTTAATAGCTTCAATAATTCTGTTCTTATACAGATTGCAAGCGAAGCACAACACATTAGTTTGTGTTCGTATGGCTTTTTCAATGTGAGAGAATTTTTGGAATTGGAATATCTGCTTTTAAAACCTCCAGGGATAAGAGTTATCAAATATTATTGTCAGTACATTGGGTACTACTGCAAACCAGACTGGCTAGAACCATGTTAATGCCAAGGATGTCAGCAACTCATCTGAGCCCTGTAGCCAATGCTGGCATACAGCAGAGTAAACTGGCAAATTCAGAAACGTGGTCCTCAGTCCTCAGTTGAGATAACAGCAGCTGGATGTCTTCCAGGAACTGAAGAAATGCAGGAACCTCCGGGGACTCTCAGCAACCGATGCCCGGCTTCAGCTGATAAATGACCAGACAAGCCAAGTCTCCCGAAATGCTTTATTTACAGTGCTATAATACAGATCACACACGAATACCGACTCTCCTACTACAACCCACAAAGCAATCACTGGAAGCTCCTGAGTTTATATAGCCTTCAGACCATGCAGTCTCCCAAACCCAGTGACTTCCTGTGTTACATTCTAAAGTGCCCCCCTATGCAATCCAGCTAGATGTTTCATCATCCAGGCTTAGTGCATGCAGACACCAGAGTGTCCTTGAAGCTATGAGCATCAGCTGTGCTTGATCAGCCTTGTCCTTCCAGTGCTGGATGCTCATAGTCAGACACACACACATCTAAGCATTTCCCAGTGTGCTGACTTTAACCCTCGACAAAGGATGCCTATGGCATATCTTTGTCAGAACCTCCAAGGCAGACTTGGTTCTCTGCTCTGGACTATGAAGCGGCCAATCTCTCCACTGCTCCCTGTGAAAAATTACCTCACCCAATCGAGCCATAGACCTTGTGACTTCTTGTATTCCTTCTCACTCGGCAAGAATTTAACAATTGACATGCTTTTTCTACGACAGGTGTTTAACATGTTATGCAGTTCATGCAAATGATCAATAATTACAGTGACATCCTTTTTCTTCAGCCTAGACCTGTGCCGCAGCACATCTCAGCAGGAAAGATTCCTGTCTGTTGAAAACAGCAAGGAAAAAATGGGCTTTAGTAGTAAGGAAGCATTTCAGCAAACTATACATGACTCCTTTTCTTTACAGCTGTGTAATTCTTGGTAGTAGGAAGAGCAAGTTTGCAGCTGAGGATTGCTTGTGAAGGGATCTCTGTATCCCAAGCAAGTATAAATTGCACCTATGATTAATTCAAAATCCAGAGACCTCTGTCATCTGTTCCAAGCAGAAGATGCAATAGATCTTGCCTGCAGTTAAGTCTGTGATACTAGAAGTGGGAATTGGATGAAACACTGAAACCACTACCAACGAGTCTCAGGCTGCCTCTACACTGCAGAAATTACCCAGTTTGACACCACTTTAATTACTATGGCTCAGTGCTATGGAATCTTGGGATTTGTAGTTTGTTGTGACACCAGAGCTCTCTGACAGAGAATGCTAAATATCTTTTAAAACTACAATTCCCAAAATTACAAAGCATTGAGCCATGGCAGTTAAACTGGATTATTTCTGCAATGCAGATGGAACCTCAGATTCTCCTGACCTTTGCAGATTCTTTGCAATCTAATATCCCCTGAAGGAAAATAAAAATTGCATTGCTGAAGGGAACTGTTATGAGCCATGAGATAAACTAATTTCTGGCAAGAACTGATTTAGCATCACTGTGAGATGGTTCAATTTCATCAGGTAAGAGAAATCAGCCCTTGGGAATCTTCCTTATCAAGGCAACATTTCTAAACAATTATGCTCAGATTTGGGAAAGAGACCACAATATGAATTGTAAAACTGTGCAGAGGACAGACAATAAAAAGTGAGATTCCCCCTCCCTCTTACCAGCAGTGGGTATAAGATAAACAATTATTTCAGGAAAAGTAAGTTATTACATTTAATCATTGTTAAAACTGTGCTGGCAGAGGAAATGAAAACCAAAATGTGAAATGAGTCCCCTCCCATCTCCTATCAAGCTGCAAACATAACAAGAGGAAGAAATAACATGTTTCATCATTTCCTAAAATCCAAAATCAAAGCAATGTAGCACAACTTTCTCATCAGGGGAACATGTGGCAGCCCACGTAGTTCACAAATTTGTTGTTGTTGTTGTTGTTGTTGTTGTTGTTATGTGCTTTCAAGTCAATTCTGACTCATGGAGACCCGAAGATGAACATTTCATGGGGTTTTCTTTGCAGAATTTGTTAAGAGGAGAGGTTGTCCTGGCCTTCCTATGAGGCTGAGAGATTGTAATCCAGTGGGATTCCACAGTCAAGTGGGGATTTGACACTGGTTTCCCAGTGTCCTAGTTCAACACTGAAACCATTATATCACATTGCTCTCTACTTCAAGTATAAGGATGAAATTTTATTTTTATTTTCTAGCTTTCATTAATATCTGGCTCCGCATTCCTGCCCATTTCTCTTTATATCAGTCTCTGGCCTGATTCTTCCTCTCAGTATTCCCACATATTGGAGGGAGAGGATTGGAGATGTACAATTATTAAACTGGGAGGGGTTTAGCAACTATGTAGTCAATACAGGATCTACAGTATAAGATGAAACTGCAGCATGCCTGACAGGTGGCCACCCAGCTTCGCAGACTCAGCAATGGATCCATCTAACAGGAGTATTCTCCAGACAACATTTTAGCATCTTGTCAATGTGGATATCATTGGGGACATTGTCAAATGGTTTAGTAAAAGCAAGATACAAAAAACCCATTTGACTTGCCAGAATATGTTGTTTTCTCGTGATTTATTTTGATAAACCAATGCCCAGTCCTAGCAACCAGTGCATTTTGTAGACAACCACAGACTGACTGCTCGATAATCATTTCTATTATTTTATTTGTTTGTTGGTTGGTTTGTTTGTTTTATTTCCATCCCACATTTCTCTCAATATGGAATCCAGGGCCACTAGATTAAAACAATTTGCAGCTTTAAAAGCCTCATTATAATAAAAGGATTTTTTTAAATACAATTTGATTTTCTACTGAAAATAGTACTGGTACATCTCAGTTAACAAAGCAGAAATCACTGCTAAATCATTGCCCGGGCCCATCCCAGATGCAACCCGGGTCCTGTAAGCCACTTCGGCAGCCATTTTTAGAAGTTGGAAGCTTCCAACTTTTAAAAATGGCCTCCAAAGCTGCCTACAGGACCCGGACTGCATTTGGAACAGACCCGGGCAGCAATTCAGTAGTGATTTCTTTGCGATAACATCCAGCTGCCTCCCAAATTAGGACTGAATTTGGGAAAGGTAAAATGGGGTTTTAACTCCATGCAAGAGGGGTTAAACCATAGTGTCAAACCAGATTTTTTCTCCAGTGTGGGTGCAGTATATATAAGAGATCCTCAAAAATGCAACCAAACATTTTTTTTTCTTTCATCAGCCTCCACTTCTTTTAATATTTCCATTTTGGTGGCCAAACTTTTATATCTAGGCTTTTTTAACATCCTGGGGTTAGTTTGGGCCGAGATAGCTGACCCAAAAGTGGTGTGGCCATGGCGATTTCACAGTTAGGGACTATGCACCAACTGCATGGTCCCTAACCCTAGAATGTGCCGGTGGTGGCATCATGGTGGCGTCCCGTCCACACAGGTGCCGCCATGATGATGTCATGCACGCACCATGTCCAAACAGCACGGCACGGGCGTGACGTCTCTGTGCCACCCAGGCCGCTTATGGCAGCCTGGCAGCGGCGTGGAAACAAACTCCAAACAGAGCTCCTTTTCAGCACACACATCATTGACGCAGCAACCAAACAGCCACACCAATGATGCAGAGGGGAAAGGGGCCGCCTCTTTCTCCTCTGTAGCGCCAGCCCCGGCGGAGTACACGGGGCCCCTGAGGTGCCAGGGCATCCCTTTTCCAGGTCAAAGAGAGGCGACATTTTGCCGCTTCTCTTTGGCCTGGAAAATGCCGGATTCGGGCCGCAGAGGCTGCCAGTAAGGTTGCATTGGCTCCAATCTGGCCCGAACAGGGACAGCTGCAGGCCACACCCTTGGGGCGGTCTGTACCGCACCTTAGTAACACAAACTAATAAATAATAATAATAATAAAACTTTAATTTATATCCCGCTTTTTGTTACCACAATCAAAGCAGCATACAACCTTTAAAAAATACAATATATACAATCCCCCCCTTAAAAAAGGATTAAACAATTCTATCCATTAAAATTACAAATGATAAAATCTAAAAACAATAATATGATAATAAAATAACGGTGGGTAGAGTCTTTGCTTATATATGTCTGTGGGGGGAGCGTTACATGGCCAGGTTCTATTCCGGGAAGGCCCTAATCTGCTCTGTCCTTTTCTTTCTGTTTTGCTTTTTACACATGCTCAGTGAGGGATTCTGAGACAGCTGCTGTGTATCTTGACTGTTGGATACTGGAATGCACTGTTAAGAAAATTATTGCATGGCAAAAAAAAAGCGCGACTTACCCCTACTGGGATACAGTCACTTATGGGATGCAGTCAGAAATTATCGCATTAAAATGCCACCGATGCTATCAGGTGACTGCATCCCAGCTGCATCCCAGCTCCCAGCCATACTCAGCCAGCTAATTTGCAAACATGGGAAGCTCCCATCTAAAGTACAGCAGCCCCTTACTGAAATAAGGCAACATTTTAAAAGCTCCATCAGCACTTAAAGCATAACTGAAAAGTACAGCAGCCCTCTGCTGAAATAATGCAACATTTTAAAAGCTCTATCAGCACTTCAGCACATAGTAGTAGTCACATGGGACCAGGATCTGTTCAGATGATCCATGGAGAGAAAATGGAAAGGGCGTGTGCAAATGGGAGAGGCAGAAGAAAGAACAAAAAGAAAAGTGCATTAAGATTCATGCACACAGTGGGAGGGGCACATATAATTTGTAAAGGACAATAACCTGAAGAGAATGTGTAAACCACATTCTATATCAAAAGTGCATAAATATCTCCTGCTTATTCGTCATTCATATCAAGAGTCCATCCTGATTCATTAGGAGCAATGCAAATGTAGCTAGGATTGAAGGGAAATCTCCACATAGAGCTGTAAAAGCACAAATCTATCACTTCTGCATGAAAGATTTATGAGCAAAACTCCCCACTGAATGGGAAGAAAGAAAAATCTGGCAGGCTTCCAACTGGGAAATTGCTTCTTCCTCTCAGCAAACATATATGTAAAACAGATTATTGTTAGATGGCTAATGTTTTATTTCTCCAATTATTAAAATCCTAATTATAAAATAATTAACTACAACAGTGTTTTGATTTCAAAAGACTGGATAGGTTAATATTAAGACATACACTCATTTGTCTTTTTTTTTTTAACAATTCAGCTCTAATTCTGGCAGTGTCTTTAATCTATTATGTCAATTTTGATTGTAAAGTTATCTTCAAAGTAGCAGTAGCATTCCATAACATTGCTATATGTCTGTATTTCATTACCAAGATATCAGCCCATGTTCAAGAGATGTTCCTTCTACATATTATTTTAGATTGCATTGAGATGGGCAGGACTGCTATGGGATGGAACATGTCCAAAGACACCATAAAATAAAGAGTGAACCACAAAAAAAGAAAGGACTAAATTAAACGTGACAGAAGTTGCCACATTCCTTTAGTCATATGTCTGCCCTGTGCACATATAAATCAGAGGCAGAACAACACATATACCCATGAGGAATGAGGAGAGCCAAACTACTTTTCTGCTTTACTTGTCTCTCTGGGAAACCATTGCCAGTCTAGTCCTGGCCAATTGGAGCATACATTTCCCAAAGAGCTTGAGTGTACAGGGTGGGTTGTATGGAAGAAAAGGATTCTGTAAGTAACCTGGATCCAAACCATGTAGGGCTTTAAAGGTAATAATCAAAATTTTGTACTTTGCCCGGAAACTAGTTAGCAGCTAATGGAGTGATTTTAAGATCAGTGTAATGTAATCACTCCTGGATATACCGTAATCAATCTAGCTGCCATATTCTGAACCAATTGAAGTTTCTGGACTTGGTACACAGGTAGCCCAATGTAGAGCTCATTGCAGAAGTCCAGCCTTGAGGTTACCAGTATGTGCACTACATTTTTAGGTCCTTCCAATTTCTCAAGTGATTCCCTTTGAAGTCACACTAGGTATTATGATGTTATCTGCCATCATACTGGCAGGTGTACTTGTAGCATATTGTAATTGTCAAGTTCTCAAGTTGAGAAAATGCATAGTTGTAGCAAGGTCCTTCAAAAAAGGGCATTGCTGGAGATTCAGCCAAGGTTGTAAGAATGCACTCTTTGATGCAACCTTCATTGAGTTATCTGAAAGGCCCCCCAAAATTCAGGAGCATTCCCAAGCTGTGACCTTGTTTTATAACTAGGCATGTAACTCTAATGAAAAACTGTGAATGTAATATCAGTGTGATTCCAACTTATCTACATTAAGAATCAGTTTACCTTCATTCAATCCATTACTATTATCAGGCAGGGGGATTCCCAGGTGAGGGTGGGGAAGCATTGCCATATGTCACCAGAATGTGGATGACAACACCAGTCCAAAACAACGCGCCAAAAGGCCGATCCTGGGGCATGCTGTACAGATGAGACACACCCCTAGAACATGTTTCTATAAGGCTGAGGCTGTGCCACAGCTTGCTAAGGCAGCCCAAATCCTGCACAAAAGGAGCTCCCAAAAAGTGCTCCTTGCCAGTGGTCCGTTGCAGACCACCACAGGGGCCAGCCTTGGGACCGCAGTATCTGGTCACCACAGTTCAGTGCCAAACAGGTACAGGAGTGGCCAGAGGACACTTCAAGCTGCCAGTCTGCGGCCCAGTACATACTGCCAATAAGTAGTATACCAGGGCCAATACTAGGGTAAGGGACCGCGCGGCAACCGCACGGTCCCTAACCCTAGTATGTACTGGCTCCGTTATAATGGTGGCATCCCATGTACATGGGTGCTCTCATTGTGACATAGGCGCCATGCAGTGTCTGCGCGGTGCCACGTGGCACTTACGGCACAAGTGCACCAATGATGCACTCGCGATGTTATTGCGGCGCTGCAGCAAGAACCCAGAAATACCGGGTTCTTTTTGCTCTGCAGGGACAGCATGCCATTTGGGTGCTGTGTCGTCCCTGCAGAGCAAAAACAAGCACCAGCAGGCCGCCATTTCTCGCCAGTCTGTCCTGGGTCAGTATGACCCCACAGTCCACACTTTCAAATGCCTCACACATGCTTCTGGAACATACCAGAAAGAGGAGGTAGGAGCAGAACCACAGGAAAACAGTGTCTCTGCACTTCTATGCAAAAAATGCAAACACATCATCACAACTAATGGTATCAACTACCACTGGAAGATTTAGAAAAAAAAGTCTGACTTGTTTCCCATCCCCCCCCCCCCCCCCCCCCCCCCCCCTCTCTCTCTCTCTGTGTGTGTGTGTGTGTGTGTGTGTGTGTGTGTGTGTGTGTGTAGTGGCCTGTTGACCTATGGCAACCCCATTAATTTCATAAGGTTTTCTAAGGCAAGAAATACTCAGAGGTGGTTTTGACAGTTTCTTCCTCTGAAATATAGGCTACTCTACCTTGTATTCATTAGAGGTTTTCCATCCAAGTACTA
This sequence comes from Sceloporus undulatus, assembly GCF_019175285.1. NCBI lineage: Eukaryota > Metazoa > Chordata > Lepidosauria > Squamata > Phrynosomatidae > Sceloporus > Sceloporus undulatus. The sequence continues at coordinate 45,166,296 of NC_056524.1, read as the reverse complement.
AGCAGGGCTGACCCTGATTAGCTTCCAAGATCAGATAGGAGTGTGTTCCACTGTGAAGTCAAAGGCTTCCATGACCGGCATCCATAGTTTTTTGTGGCTTTGGGGGCTATGTGGCCATGTTCTAGAAGAGTTTCTTCCTGACATTTTGCCAGCATCTGTGGCTCGCATCTTGAGAGAATGCTAACCTGGAAGAGAGTGGGTATATATATACTATGTGACCCTGGGTGAGGAGGAGTGATTCCCATGTTAATCTGTTCTGTTAATATTGTTCTGTTGTTGATGGCCTCCTCAGGGTAGGAGGATATGCAAAAGAAGGTTAGTGTCTGCTAATTGGTGGTCATTGTCTGCTGGGAAAGCCTCTGACCTTGAGTTGTTTCTCATTTGCATTTGCTGAGTCCTGGTTTTGATGTTCTTCAGGACTGGTAGCCAAACTTTATTTACTTTGAGGTTTTCTTCTTTCCTGTTGAAGCTGTCCAAGTGTTTGTGCATTTCAATGGCTTCCCTGTGTATTCTGACCTAATAGCTGTTGCCATGGTCCAGAATTTCAGTGTTTTCAAACAGCTTTTTTTGCACAGGATGGTTTATGTGTTCTGCTACTGCTGATTTTTCTGACTGACCCAGTCTGCAGTGTCTCTCATGTTCCTTGATTCATGTTTGGACACTGTGTTTGGCAGTCCCTATTGTCTGCAGCTGCATGGTATGTGGTAAACTCCTGTGGCAGTGTGTTCCACTGTTGAACAGCTCTTACCATCAGGAAATTCTTTCTAATGTGGAGTTGGAAACTTTTCCTGTAGTTTGCATCCATTGCTCTGGATCCTAGTTTCTGGAGCAGCAGAAAACAAGCTTGCTCTATGTTCAGTATGATCCTCAAATATTTAAACAGGGCTATCATGTCACCTCTTAACCTTCTCTTCTCCAGGCTAAAAATACTCAGGTCCCTAAGTCACTCCTCATAGGGCATGGTTTTTAGAACACTTACCATTTTGGTCTGTTGGTTTTTTGTTTTTGTTTTTTAGCTGATTTTCACTTATAGTATACACTACAGTATACTAGTATAACAAACCTGATACATGATACAATGGCCTGGGAACTGACACTGGACCAGATCCCACTGCTTTGAGTGGCATTGCCTTAGAGCAGTCTGGAAACTATCCAGAATCATGTTGTTCATGAATACACCATTTTGATGTTCCTTCATTCCTGCAGAGGTAGGTGGGAACCATGTAGTAGTTAATGTATTCATGCTACAGGAATCAACAAAGACTCTTGCACCCCAGATCACTCACATTATGTCCATTCCCCTTCCCCAAACAACCAGATCAAATACATAAGCTCCCAAATATTTTCAGTCCATCTCCCATTGGGACAATTCAACGTGTGCCATTAAATTCTGAACTGTACCAGTTAAAGTGAATGCAGCATGTATGCCAAAACCTCCCAAAACAAGGTGGTTATTTCCTCTGCTCAAACTCTGTCACAGTACCCTCTAGATTCTACAGAAGAAAGCAACAGTTGTGGATATGTTTGTTTTCTGCATGCATCTTGATGGCTATCCCTGAGAAAATATGCTGGGCAACACTGAATGGCCCCCATCAAATGATGCAGGGTTTTAAGGACTCTCAAGCTGCATCTGCCCTGCAGATATAGCTCACATTGACACCACATTAACTTTCATAGCTCAGTGCTATGGAATTCTGGGAATTGTACTTTGTCATGGCACCAGAGCCCTCTGACAGAGAAGGCTAAATATCTCACAAAATTACATTTCCCAGAATTCTATAGCACTGAGCCATGACCGTTAAGTGGTATCAATCTGTATTATTTCTGCAATGCAGATGCAGCCTTTGTCTCCTGAAACTTTGTTTCAGTTTCCTCCTTAATCACTGGCATTTCTTTTATTTCTACATGGTCCATAGTCCTTTAATACACCACAGGGATACCATCCAGCTGCCATGACCATGCTGTGGAATATCCCTTCTATCGTCTGAGCCTAGACAGTCTAAGGACAATATACAAAACAGGGGTAACATTTGGCCCTCAAATGTTACTGGACTGTAACTCACCCAGCATCCTTCAACATTGGCAGTGATGGATAAGGCTGACAGGAATTGCAGTCCAATGACATATAGAGGGCCACATGTTTCCCATCCCCAGTATATCAGAAGAGTTAGTCCATTTTTAACCTCCTAGGACCATGATAGGCTAGACATCTTCTGAAGCAGTCATAGTAGCACTAATGTAGAAAGCTGTCCCAAGTTTAGAAACGTCTGCAGTTTTACTAATTTGCTTAGGTTCTCATTTGACAGAAATGTTGCAATGTAAAGCTAGTTTAGGTTCCCCCATTTAATTATATGTGATTACATCTAGTAATGATTTTCTGTTTTTCTTAATGACTTATAATTAGAAAATAGTTGTAAATATGTGATAAAATGTACATGCACAAATGATGCAATTAAAACAATTATGCAAATTGTGTAGATGCAGCACAGCCAAGCAAAGATTTAGATGAGGGGATTAATGCAGCACATCAACAATTATTCCATGCAAAGACAGCAAGGAGGTACATGCTCTGTTAGTCTGTTCCTGGATATCTCTGGAAAGCTTTTGGGAGAAAATGAAGATAAATAAGGAACACGAAAGGGATGTCACTTTTCTAGTAGGAAGTAAAACAGATGAATAAGTAGGAGGCAAGGATACATGGAGATTGGAGACACCTGAAGCAGTCAAGGAAATCAAAGGGTCAACTGACACTATCCAAATGTAAAGAATGAAAATGTGAAATGCTTCACTGGCTGAGTTCAGACAAAAGACTGCAAATGTATTTTATGCTCACATTCTCCCTCCTCTGGTTCCTGCTTCTGTCTGCTTGACAGCCATAATATAAAACCTCTGGGGGATGTTTAATCACCATTTCCTGTTACATCTAAACCAGATTTGAGTTCTGTTTCTTGATTTGCATGTTATGGGAAACTATGACTTAATCTCTGCCTAGCATATCAAACAATGCCTGATTCCAATTTGTAGTTAGATCAATGTTTGCTTTTGGGGATTTATATATATTTTTAATATTGTCATGCTGTGGATGGTTGACTTGTGAATAAGGAATCCATAGATATGGAGGGCTGACTATACAGATGTTACACATTATCACATGTAAGAGAGGGGAAAAGAAAAAATGTGATCACAGTACTGATTCTCATTCCAATAATCCATGCCACTCTATGGACATGGCAGGTAAGCGTCCTTAAATTGTAATTAAATTGTACTAATAGCACAATTGGGGGGAGGAGATTATCACACCCCCAAGCTTCTCCCATTCATGTCCCGTGCATAAACAGTAATGGATGCATCACTGAATAATAATGGGAGTTTCCATTATTACCCAATAATGAGTCCATTACAGTTTACGTACGGGACACGAGCAGGAGAAGCATGCAGCGGTGTGATAATTTCCCCCCTGACTGTGCTATTAGCAAGATTTAATCTCAATATAATGATGCTTGCCTCCTCTTTGTGAAAAAGTCCTATTCCAAAGTCATGATTTCCCAAGAAATCAATACAGACTTGCCCCTTTTAGGTAAGGCAACGCAAAGGAGCCCTTCAAGATGTATAAATAGAACTTGTTCAAGACAAATTGTTTTTTCCTTCCACTCAAGCTCACATTCGAGCCCATTGTCAAGCATGCATGAATTGGGTCTCATCTTAAGGTATTACTATAAAATCATTATTGCCCAGTTTAACAAACTGTTAGATATAATTTCATGCTGGATAACTTTTGAGGGTACTTGATAATACTGTAGTTCTGCTTTGAGCTCTACTGAGTTGGTCCCAGTGATCTAGTTTTGGTATCTAGAAGATACTAGAGTAAAAGTAAAATAAATTTGAAATATTGATTTATTGATGAAGGATGTAAACATGGAAATCTGGTAATAACTGAAATATAAGGTAAAATAGATAAGTATGTCTCGTGGTTACAGTACAGCAACTGAAATGTACAATATGAGATGCTTTATTAAGAATACCAGTAACACAGGAAAAACTGTCCTAAATCAGATGAAGCATGCTATTCCCTGAGCAGACGGATGCCTATAGGAAATCCAAATCCTACTCAAGATGTGGCATATTGAGTCATGCTTCCTCTAATGATTGATTGGTTGATTGACTGATTTAGGGCCGAAAGAGATGGCCCTGAAGGGACGACTTGAAACCGCCCCTTTGATCACTGGACAGGCACCGTGGCAACCACATGGCATGGCCCCAATCCGACTTTTTGCCAGCCCAAAAAGAAGTAGAAGAAAGCTGTTCCTTTTTGAGCCAGCAAAAAACTGGCTTTCCCACCACCGCTGCAGCTTTGTGGTCCCAATCTGACTTTTTGCCAGCCCAAAAAGAAGTGGCAGAAAGCCCCTCTTTTTGAAACCAGCAAAAGCTGGCTTTTCCACTGACACAGTGGCTTTGCAGAGCTCCTGTAACATGTGTTGTATAAATGCTGTGCTACCAGAGCACAGACTAAGTGCCACCATATATTTTGTGACTAGATTAGGTTTGGTTGATATTATTTTTAATGTTAATTAAGGGAAGGGGGGTCTGGACCCCATGGACCTCCTCCCTTGGCTACGTCACTGTAGAGCACCACAAAGTTGCCCACCTTGTGGTCAGGAGGGTGGCTTCACGGTGGCTTCCTGCCAGCTTCGGAGTGTGCATCATCTAAATGGCATGCCCCCAAGCCACTGGGAAGCTACCTCAAAGGGTCCATCTGTTTTGCCCCTCAGAGTATTTATACCATCACTAAAAAGGTTCCTAACATAGCATCCCACCCCCTACCCCACCAGGGACATAGCCAAGGGGGGGTCCATGGGGTCCGGACCCCCCCTTCCATTAGAAAAACGAATGGTATGTGCTGCTGCGCCGCTGCACCCAAGCCCCATTATAATGGTGACACTTAGTCTGGACCCCCCCCCTCCTAAAATCCTGGTTACGTCCCTGACCCCACTCCTGAATTTGAGAAGCTGGTGGATGATGCAGCTGATGGGCTCTCTTCTCAACAGGACTTGATGGGCCCCACCCTTTGAAATCCAGCAAAGAGAGAAATAAATAAGGATCAACATCTATTAAATAGGAAATGCTGATTAATCAAGCACATGGTGTCCAGGGGCAGCCATTTCGAAATCTCCCAGCACCTACTGGGAGTCGTCATTCCCAAAATGGCAGTGTCCTATATGCTCATAGATTTCTTGGAATTCTTGACCTTTAGACTGGCTAGGTTTAACATCTCATCTTACCCTTTCAGCTTAGGTTCTCTGGACTATTGGCTTTGTGTAACAAATTCTGGGCTGTTTGAGACCTTTTTGTGAACTTTCTCAATTATTCATGCATAACCTGGACCAGCTTGACTTACCTGTCACTGCTTCCCCTATGATAGCCTGCCTCTCTGGCCATTCACTTCCTGCAAGCATCCAGCTATGTCAACCATAATAACATATGTAATCGTCAATTAACTTGCTTGTTGCTGTGTGCTTTCAAGTTGTTTTCAATTTATGACTTTTCTAAGGCTTTCTTGATAAAATTTGCTCAGAAGGGACTTGTCTTTGCCTTCCTTTGAAGCTGAGAGTGTGTGACTTGCCCAAGTTCACCCATGGGGTTGCCAGGGCTGAGTAGGGATTCAATTCTGTTCCACATGTCTCTATAACCTACCAATTAAATTAACTACTAAACTGACAGATTAGGAAATGTAATTCAGTTTTGGGGACCTTCTAACTAAAAATTTAACGAACTAGGCCTTTTGTACTAGTGCTCCAGGCTCTGGCCTGGAGAGTGGGCAAGGGGTACTACCAGAGCCTTCATAACCCCCTTTAACATTTCAAAGGCCTCAGACACTTTTCACTATTGGTTTCACATGGTCTTTTAACATCACGTATTTCTGCAGCAATACCCAGCAGGATATTCACATGAGATGCTTTTTTACATTCCACTCCTATTTTGTAATTACAGCTACAGCTATAAATGAGACAAGAAACAATTGCCCATACAAGTGGGAAAAATATTCCTCAATTATTCTTTCCATGCACAGGAACAGAGCTCCAAAGGGGCTGAAATACCTCTCAGACTGTCAGTATGCTTACAATGTGTTTGCCGTGGGAGGTTCCACCAGCCTCCTCTAACACACTTTTTATTGTTGTTATTATGGCACCTTTCCTTTCCTCCAGCCAAGACACAGAAGGTACCACTATGGAGATAAATGAGATTGCTTAGGCTCTCAAACAGAGAAATGACAGCTTTGTAGCAAGTCAGGCAGCCAACCAGCAATGACACAGCTTTTCCTAGCATCTTAAAATCCAAGATGTGTAACAATACAAATGAGCTATGTTAGCAATATAGTGGCGGCTTTTCTTTCCCCCAGCTTCCTTAAGTAGGAAGACCAGCAATTTAAGCAATAAAATGTACTGAGGTAGAAAAACAACTCACTCTGCCATTGGGATGCTTTGCAGGTTACGACTGACAAGATAAATTCTAACATAATAAAATACACTGAGCAACAAATGACCCTCATCTCTTCTCTTCCTCCCAAACATAACAAGCATAATACAGCTCTGTGGGGCTTTTCTTTGATTCCAAATGAAACACGTATCTTTAACAATGCTGGCACAGTAAGACAAAGAATATTGTTTTGGTTTGGATTTTTTAAAAAACAGATCCAGAGTTCAGCAATCTTCATGTGTTTGGAATTTGGAATGTTACTTTTAGGAAGAATGAACTGGATAACATGCTGAAGTCATCTCTAACTTAGCAGCAATTCAAATAATACTCTGGAACAAGTGGTTACATTTTTCAAAGTATTGTTTAAGTGTGTCCTCTATCAAAATGCTTCTCAGTCTGTCTGATGTAAGGGACTGGCAGAGAGTTTTCCACAATGTGCCAGGAACTGGCACCATATTTGGGCTCATTCACTAAAACTGCTTCTTTCTTTCCAGGGTACTTTACACAGGCTGGTAGCCAATGGTTCACAGAGCAGCATTGGTCCATGGACCACCACTTTGAGTAGTGCCTCTCTAGCACACTTTGATTGGAAAGATGTCAACTGCTGCACAAACAGGAATGTACACCAATGTGATACAACTTGCATGATTAGTTGCACAATGATTTGACCAGGTATATGCAGGTGTAGCATATCCACAACATTGCTATGCTATAACATATACAATGTCTCTATTGACTCTGGTTAAAGAATTAAATTTTTCCTGATCTTCAGCACCATATCAATAAAGGCTCCCATTTTATCCTCTGGAACAAAAGGGTCAGGCAGGAATCAGGGCCCCTTCACATTACACAGTTAAAGCCTATGATTTCACTTTAACTGCCATGGCAATCGCCTATAGAATCCTGAGATTTGAAGGTTAGGATGGAATATTTAGAATTCTCAGTCAGAGAACTCTAGAGCTACACACACACAAAAATACCAGGCTTCCACCCTAGACAAGAACTATGTTCCCTTAAGGACTTCATCACATGAGAGTTGAAAAGCGGAATTAGAACAGGATAGTGGTGTCTGTGGCTGTACCTTATCACACGATGGTCTGTAGATACTAGACCAGGTACTACTGGTCTAGTACCTACAGACCAGGTACTAGACTTTCTGTCTAGTACCTGGTCTGTAGTCCATCCATTGCCAGAGTGCTCTTTCTTATTAATAGGCAAAATCCAACAACCCCTCCCAGTCCCACTACTTTTCCACTTGAATGCGTATGTGATACATTCCTCCTGCTGCAGTTCTGATATGCAGGAAGTCAAGTGGTGCAAGTGGGTGTGATTATGCTCCTCTCACCTTCTCCCCCTCTGCTTGCTATTATCAATCAGGCTCTTTTGTTTTTTATTTATTTTCTTTTTTAATGTTTTACTTAATGGATTCCCATGATTGCGCAATTGCATTAAAAAGATGAACAAATAACATAAATACAGACTGAAAGACATGCTGAGAAAGGGATGGGGAGGTAGAGCTATGCTGGGATTGAGGGGAACCAGCACAACGTGGGAGAAGAGGAGAGAACAACACGCCACCCCACCAGCCCAGGAAAGAGATGTGTAGTACCTCCTGCTGCTGCTGTGTGGACTTGCTATCTGCATGCTCCATCTCACTTGGTGGACTTCTAACCTCAGACTGCTTCCTGCCAGGACCAGGCCCCAGGTACCCAGCCAGGAACACCTGTTCCCCTTGGGAAGGGGATAAAGGCTGGGTACCTGCTGCCCTTTTTTTGGTGGGGGTGGGGAAGCAAGGGCCAGTCCATTTGGCTGGTATATTTTTATATTTTTGAATGCAATTAATTGAACTGTATTTTGATGTTGACTGTATTTTGATTAATTTAACTGAATTTAGTTAAGGTAAAGGGAAGAATTTATAGTTAATGTGTTATGTAATTGTTCATGTAGCTGTTTATGCATTTTTGTAAACTGCTTTGATCTGTTGGAAAGGCAGTATATAAATAAAATGTATTATTATTATTGTTGTTGTTGTTGTTGAGGCCAGTGTGGAAGACAGAAGCTGTGACAGAAGCAGCACCACGGCAATTTGGAAGAGCTGAGTGACAAATGCAACTGGGACGTCTTACAAGTCTGGTATGATAAAGTTCTAAGACAAAGCCACTATTGAAAGATATTTTACCATGCAAATGATGGTCTTCTTCATTGTGGTTGCTCCAGTTGTTGACTCCCTGCTTGACTGCTGTAACAGCACTTTAAATATACAGTAGGGCATCCAGGACACTAAAACCTGAAGATGAGAATGTAAAAAGAGAGGGCTGTCAATCTTGTCCCTTGACCTTTGCAGGCTCCCTGGTAATGCTTTCCCTCTCTGATTGGCTTTGACATTGACTGGGAAAGTAAACTGCTCCAGGGAGCAGCAAATACCATCGCTACTGGTTCAGTAGCCATTACCTTTTTAACTGTTATAGCAGCACTGTAAAAGTACTCTGTGAGGCAGTTGTGGCTGTGCTTGCAGTGCATGCATAGCCTGTGCTAAAGGGTCCCTAAACAAATTGGGCAGAAGTATTGGTGAGGTGCTATGCATACAAGAGGTAAGGCAGCTGACTGAATAGGGCTGTGCAGAGGGGGAAGGTGCAATTTAATGCAAATACACACTTTTTTGCTGCAACTGGATTAATTACTTTTATTGTAATTTATTTTATTTGGTGTTCATTGCACCTTACTCAGTAAACTGGGACAAATAACCAGTGTTTATTAAAAATACTCTACATATGTGGGTGGGTGGGTGGGTGTTTGCATATGCTGTGTTGTTTTGTCTCACTGGGATTCCAGAGTCTCACTTTAAAGTTTTTCTTTAATTATTTATTTTGCCATATAATCCCCAAGCCACATTCTCTCAGCTTCAGAGAAAAGGAATGGCAATCACCCTGTGAAAACATTCTAGCAGGGTCACCATAAGTTGGAGTCCACCTGAAGGCACATGGCAACAGGCAATTCATTACAATTACTGATAATTCTCAGTTATATTTCTCTTTTGTTACTGTGTGCCTTGAAGTCATTTTTGACTTATAGAACACCTAAGATGAAACTTTTTGGCATAATGTGTTCAAAGGGAGAAATTAGAGACCCTTATATAAAATGGAAAATCAAGGTTTGCTATTTGGAATTTGCACTGTTTTGGAATATTTTCAAGTCATGGATGATTGAATCTGTGGATTAAAGAAATCCGTGGATAAGGAGGGCCAACTGTAATATAAAATATTTATTTTAAAAATGAATGAAATACAATTAATATGCTTAAAATGAAACAAAAAATGCCCTATTCATACAAAGAAAATAAAGAAAAGGGCAAACATGGAACAGTCCAATCATTAGGTAAAATGAGATGGTGACCGCAAGATTCAGATTCTGTGTTGCAAAGCAGCAGTAAATTGTTGACTTTTTGAATTATTATTAGTGTCTTCTTATTTCCAGGGAAAGAAACGTGTGTAATTTCATTGCTAGCCGCTACAAAAACTTGACTGGCTTTGCATACTGTGCACTCTGACTTAGAGAAAGAGTTGATATTTGCTGCTGTAAGCCCAGGTGGCAAAATATCTTAGGCTAGGTCTTGGAGCAGCTATTTATAGATTTACTGAGAACAACAGAAGCATTGCATTTGGAGGGCACTAAAGTATTTCATTTTGCTTTGTCACCTGTCTGGAGTAATGTGCCTCCTTCTGGCAGGGAAAAGCTTTTCCTTATATGATAGTAAGAGGTTTTTCTACAAACTCTACATTATTGATGAGAAAATTAGACTTACAGCAATTTCCTTCAAACTGTTAGAACTGATGACCTAAACTAAAACACTCACTTCGTATGCATTAAGTATTGATAGAAACATAAACTGACAATACAGTTTAGAGTGGATTTTCTTTATAGTACTGTTTAATGACAATTTGCCATTCTGTGCTAGCATTTAAAAAGATGGATATTTGAATCTTGGAAAGGAAAATGAAGAATGTTCTGTGGACAAAATCATTCTGTCTGATAGGATTTAGAGTGTACCCTGGTGCATATTTTTCAGTGCAGACACATTCCTACTTTCTGGCATTTGTGACGAAGAATGGAAGAAATGCTTAATTGTGTCTGTACTGTCCCCAAATCTTGATATGCCATCCTCCAGCTTTAAATAAACATAGCCCCATCATAACAACAAAATATTGTTCTTCCCTCCCTTATCTCTTTCTCCTCTCCTTTATCTTCTTGTTTCTTCTTCTTCTTCCTCCTCTCATCCTCCTCTTCTTTTTCTCTTCTTTCTCTTCTTCTTCTTTACACTTGATTTTCTTCCTCCTCCTCCTCCTCTTCTTCTTCTTAGTCATCTTTTGCTGCTGCTTCATCTTCTTCTCCTCCTCCTCCTCCTTCAAGACCAAAGTGGCTTAAGACAACACTCTTTCAATATTACTTTTGAAGTTGAAGTTCTTTGGAGCCAAAGAAACTATTCAGAACGCCACCTTGAGTCGCTATATTGGGAGAAAGGCGGGATATAAGATAATAATCATAATCATCATTATAAATTTGTACACCCAATTCTGGGAACCAGATTGCCAAAATGGCTATTAAGCTACAAATCTCAAGCAGCTTAGTATGATGAGCCCTGATTAAACTCAGGTACAGTTTAGGGAATAACAGAGTTACAGGACTAGCTCCAGGATTTAATTATATTGTCTTGGGTCCATGCTTGGCTAGGCATCTAGACAGATGGACCCTTCCTGGCCATTATTTTCAATGCAAAACATAGTCACCAAATAATATGGCAACCGTCATTGTTTTGTGGTACCCTCTTTTACCTGAGGTACTTGAACCAGAACTTCCGATGCTCAGTATGTGAGGAAAAGAATGTGCCCAGAACTGTGCCCATCCAGGAACATGCACTTGGAGTTCAGACAACATTGTGGCCTCCACCCACTGTCAGGAGCTTCATCACACATTTAGCCTGCCATGGTTTGAAATGTTAGAATGGGACAGTTGCATTGCTGGAAGTTAAATGGGTTTAATGTGTTATAACATACTGAGAGAAAATGATGGGATGTGCAATGGGGTGCTTGTTAATTGGAGAGTGTTGATCACATTTCTTTGTGGTGAACAAGCTGGAGGAAGTGAGCTGACCTTGGCTCAAAACTACACAGGCAGAAGAAATAGTAAGTAAGTAAGTTAGTTAGTAAGTAAAAATTTTATTCAGTCATTGACCAATACAAAAATTGACAATATAAGAATTACACAGTACGGTTATTAAAAATTATCTATACAATTTCAGATACAATTTCAGATCAGCTGTAAACAATTCAGATTTTGTCAGCAACCAGGTATCTGAAACAAGGGGTTATATATTTTTTTTTAGGGAAAGATGGAGCTACCTCTCTCCAGAAGAGGGTAGAGGCAGAAGAAATATAAGATGGGGGAGTTTTGAGAACAGAAGAGGAAATGGCTTGTTTTACTTTTCTAACAAATCAGAAGATAGTCCACCAAATATCTGAAACTGAATCATAGAATCATGGAGTTGGAAGAGACCATAAGGACCATCCAGTCCAACCCCCAGTATGGCTTTGATTGTTTAAAAACCTCCAAAGAAGGAGACTCTACCACACTCCAAGCCAGCATATTCCACTGTCAAACAGATTACTATCAGGAAATTGTGTGTGCTTTAATTATGCTTTTCTAACTCATGCTGTTTAGTTATGACAACATACATCACTGGTATGCATCTCTGATTACTGAATAAAAGTTCTTCTGATTTTTTACTTACAGTTTCTATACTAAGTGAATTACAGGACTTGACACCTACCCACCTCACTCATACAGTACGATGGGCTCTGGTGTTTGCCTTTCAATTTTGCATAGTGATGCTAAGACCTTTAATGAAGTAGAGAGACAATTATGTCCATCCTATTCCAGGCAAGACCACTGACATTGGGGTGGAGGACTATTTTTATGCACATCTGAATGTAATAGTTGTGGACTAATTATACACACCAAACATACAAATCTCTTTGGCTCAAAAGTGCAGGAAGGAGTACCAGTCTGTCCATTGGGGGGGGGGATCACAACCAGTTATTTTAAAATGCAATGGCTTTACTTTGTTTGATTGTTTACAACAAGAGGAAAATTTCAGGGGTACCCTATGAAACCCATATGCCACCTATATATTCACCCCTGCACCCCAATAACTCTTTTTCACTAAAAAAGGTAATAGTCTCTCCAAGAGCATCCAGAAAATACAGTCATTTTGTACATTTTTGCTCCCATTATCCAGGTTAAGGCCTTTTTTGAAAACCAAAAGTGACCAGATGCTACTGAATATGTATCTGAAACACAAGAGGCCCCCATAAAAAAAAGCAGCCCTACATTTTGTTTTATGTACAAAATTTGGCACTCAAAACGTACATAAATATCAGGGTAGTTGTAATATTAAGGCAGGGCTATGCTTGCCTTTTCTTTTGATCTGATTTTCACTTTCACATTTCTTTTCTCCCCCCCCCCCAATGGTATTAAGCTTTCTCTCACACACACACATGTACAGCTCAAGAATAAATCTATTCCAGCTATGGAAGGTATCTAACAAAACCTCTGCACTGATCGTTATGACTGAATAAGGTTCCAAATGGACCTTCACTTGTAATGTGATAACAGAATCAATTCTTCAGTCAAAAAAGTCTTTTTTGCTTCATTTTTCTGTTCCTTTTGAACATGGATATAAAGATCAGAGCCTTCTGCTGAATGAGATTGAGAATTCTGATGAAAACAATAAAAGATATTAAACACTTTCTGTCCCTCCCAAATTTGTATTCAGCCTCGCCTTTTGTAAGCGATGTAATCACACTCCCATCTGTATTCAACGGATTTACGCAAACAAGGCCTCTTCTGTCAAAAAATCATAGTCGGCAAATGCAGTTATGGGCTGCTTAGTTTTGTCAATTATTGTCCCTGAAAGAAGATGCAACTGGGTATTTTGACATGTGTCAGTTTTATTTATGGATCAGACAGTCTTACTGGAGTTTCACATCATCCCAGTCTCTGAAGCATAAGATATTGTACTTGCATTCAATTGAGCAAAAAACAAAATAATGAAAAAGAATAAAACAAAAGTTCATGTGAAATCTCCAATAATAAAGAAATTCCTAAATGAAAAGTGAAAGGCAAACTTTTCCTTTCGTGCAAATGGGGCATCAACAGTATCTTATGTCATGAGACTCTTGTTTGTATAGAGATGGAGTGTACAATTAAACTCCTCATTTCCATCTATATTTCTCTGGTGTCTTTTGTCATGTGTCATTCAGTACCTTTATGTGACTGAATCAGGAATTATTTTAGCTTCCTATAGAATTCAGATCTTTTATTCAAAATGTAGACAGTGGTGCTTATTAAATCCTGGAAACCTCACTCTTCCATGATGAGAACAAAATAGTAGAACTTGTAGCAGGATAGCCATTTTTTTCTTCATCTTTAGACCCTTCTGTGGAGAAACATATTTTGCAGATGGGAGGCTCACATCAGCCTGAAGTTATTTCCACATGAATAGCATGTTATTGGGAATGTTTGGGCCATTCTAATCATTTTCAAAATACAACGTATCCATCAGACTCATTTTGTAACCCACCAAGCTGAATGCAGGCTGACAATCCTTTTTTGCAGTCTGTTCAGTTTTGACTACTCACTCTTTTGAAATCCTAGGTCAGCAGCAAAAACTACAAGTCTCATAGTATAAGCCGTTCGTAGACTGCCTTACGGAGGAGATGGTTAATATTGGTTAGCCTGTGCTAGCCTTTTATTCATTCACTAGAAGTTACTTGCCATACGATTAGAACTTATTAATAACCAGAATTCACCAGAGGTTACTTGCCATATGATTAGAAATTCTCCCTCCCAGATAAACTTACTTAGTATTCTGCATCTTTGCTGTGCCCAGAACATATTTCTTCCCTGGTAATTTGAAGTCTGGTACATTCATTTTACACCCAAGAATACCCTCCAACATTCCCAGTATGGCAGGGACAATCACAATTAATTCTCTGCTGTCCCACATTTTCAACTGCTTTTAAAATGTCCCAGTTTTTCCCTCCTCCTGCTGGTTTCTCCTTTGTCCTCAGCTTACTTCAATTGCTGCCAATTGAATTCAAAGTGAAATGTAATTTGCATTCAGTTAACTGAAGAGAGGAATGGATGCCACAGCAGAATCTTGGATCTCCCTGGAGGCTCTGGCAAAAACAAACTGCTGCATCATCTCCTAGCTTGTCCATTCTTCCACATTAATAATGTATGCCATCTTAGCCACACTCTGCACACATCCCAGTATTCACTAATGAAATGTTGGAGGGTAGGCACCCAGGTACTATGCATTCTTTAATATAGCCTTTCATTCCCAGGTTCAGGGCTAATCCAAGATATTTTGCATTTCTGAAGTACAAACCAAAATGCCCCTTCCCCCACACAGTTCATGCACTGGATCATTCCTTCATACTGGTAATGGGTCAGCATTCTTTAGTATCTGCCACCTGAAACCTAAGGCCTTACTCCACCTAATGGTAACAACAGACTTGCCCTGGTTTTTACATATTCCTTCCTTTCTGTACCCTTTCAAATGCCATTTTCAAAATAACTTTACATGTTTACTCATGACTAAATCCCACTGAACACTAAAGAGTAACTGAGGGACTCAATAACTTGATTTTTTAAAAAAATTCAGATCCTCTCCATCCAAGCTTCCTTCAGTTCCCATTCAGAAATCTGTGCTAATAAGAATGATTGGTTCCATTGTCCAAAATCATTTAGATGCAAGACTCTAGGAAACCAAATACCAGCTCCAGAAGCATTTTCCCAAAATGAAATTCACTGATGTCTCAAGCTAGAAGTTGATTTATGTGGAGGACTATGTAGATTTCTTGGTCCACTACATTGTGTGATGATTTACAGTCATCCAGTTTGCCATGTTTTTAGCTCCATTTCTATAAGCCTGGAAATTGAACAGTCATTTAGTGCTAAGAGCAAAAACAACTTTCTAACAAGGTGCTTCAGTGATAAATGGACACTTTACACTGAAATATTGAGCTCTTAGAAATACTTTGGCTTGCTTTCAGTAGACTGTGTGTATTGTGCTATTATTATGTTCTAAAATAAAAAAACAAACTTTTCAATAACATTTTTGACAGGAAAAGGTAAATGCATATGACTGTATGAATTTTATTTAAAAGGTACATTTTCATGACAGTTTAAAAGATAAGTTTAACAGAAAAACAAAGATTACAGAATTGTCTTTCATCGATGTGCTTCCATACTCAGCAGGTGTTCTGTAAGTTGTTTGTGGCCTGGTCCTATAAAATGTGGCTTGCCTTATTTGCTTCCATCACACTGAGTAATCTGATGTGCAGGAATGTTTCTTGGTAAATAATTTTGTTTGTGGCAAACTATGGCACCAGATACACACTCCGAGTTCATCCAGTTCTGCTGAATGATGAGAGATTTAGAACAGACAAAAGGAAGTAGTTCTTCATACAGCACATACTGAGCCAGAATTCATTGTGTAAGTGAGTTCCACCAATCTTGATAGCTTAAAAAAGATGATGGAGAAATTTATAGAGAATTAGCCAACCAAACTACAGATAGCTGAACAAAATTATAAGAACATAGGAAAACCACTGCTACTAGTCTTGACAGCTATGTATTACTTGGTTGGAGCACCAGAGGCAACTTGCCTCTGATTACTGTTGCTAGGATAAGCAGCACAAGACTGCTGTTGCTCTTGGGCTCTGCTTGTGGGCTTCTGCTTGGCTACTGTGGGAAACAAGGTGGTAGACCAAGAAATCCAGCAGTGGTTTTCCTATGTTCTTATAATTTTGTTCAGCTATCTGTAGAAGCTTCTGGTGGTTCTATTTTGTAGCAAGAATCTAGGCTAGGATTTTCATTCTTTCAAGCTGTATGGCCCAGTTTATTTGAATACTTTCATTCTTCTATTGTAAGATCTAGTGATGGTTTGTTTTGTTTAGTCAAGTATTATAGATTAATTTAATCCAATGTATTTTCAAACACAACCTGTAACCGGTTACTTGAGTGGTCAATTATGAACTTGTACAAATGGGCCATGCACCTGTGCAGAGATGTAAATCATAACAGTCCAGAACCAAGTAAATTTATTGGAAACCTAATGCACTCATCTCCTGTCACTCAGGTTTCAGTATTCCAAAACTACTACTTTTCAATGCATGCTCAACCACACTCCAAGAAGATGGACCTGCAAAAGAGGGGAAGAATGTGGGTTGTGTGAACTCACAAAAAGAGATAGTTATAGGTAAGCAAATGAATTTATTAACCTTTCACACAAATGAAAGGTTAATAAATTTACAGTCTTCCCTTCTGATTTATGTTCTTGCAGTTTGCGTCCCTCAGTCTTTCACGGATGGCAAGCTGGGAGGGACATAATGGTGTGTGCACTCAAGATGTGTGCGCAGGAGCTCACCCCATTGTAATCAGTGGGGCTCCAATATTGGTGATTTCCCCAATTTGTGGGGGGTTCCGTAACATATCCCTCACAATTCAGAAGGGAAGACTGTACTTATGGAAGGGGTCAGGTCACAAGACAATAGATGACAACACTGTTCTGCCAATTGCTGCATTCTTACAGGATCTGGCTTCCAGACTGTAATATTTTGTAAAGGTAGCAGCTAGGACCATTTAACAGTGCTGGAAACAGGAGGTAAAGGTATATTTGTAGCAGAGCCAAAGAGAGTGCCACTGTCCTGGTGGATGGCTGTTCAGCATGTGAAGCTCAGACTACTTAGCCATACAATAGGCTATGTTAATAGTCTCAACAGCCTAGTTAGAAAATCTGTAGAATGAAGCCAAGAAACCATGTGTAAGTCACCCATAACATATAAAGAGCTTGGTAAACATTCAAAATTTGTAGTGTGCTGAATTTAAAGATCCAAAGCTCATCTCACATGTAAAAATGAAAAAGGGCTCTGTTGAACTTCAGGGACAAGAACATGGGCCAAATAAAATGATCTTGCTTAGTTTTCACAGAGAGCTGTCCAAATGAATCTGTCCAAATTTCATCACCTCAGGACTTTAATACAGGGGGGAGTTATCCTAGTTTTGAGAAGGAAACCAGAAATGTATGCATGTATGTGGACTGTGTTCCAAGGCAATGTCAGTGTGAGGCTGAGGAGAGAACTTAGAAATATGTAAATTCACATACATGGGAAGAGGAGGGAAAATCTGAGTAGCCACAGCTGGCTGGCCATGCATACTGTGATTGATCAGACTGGGGTAAGCTTGAAATGGTGTGTGTAGACATGCCTGTGGTCACTATGGATTGAGGTAACCTAAAAGTAAACTGGATTTTCCTGTCAGTGTAGATGTACCCTAAACTGGCTTTAAGGCAAAAAGCAGTTACCAAAAGACTTCTTTGGGGTCTCAGGCAGACGGCCTTTGCAGCAACATGCAGCCCCCCCCCCTTTCCTTGCTGCATTGGGGCGCGGCAAACTACACGCCACGGCCCTGATCTAGCCTTTCCGCTTTCTGGGTCAGAAATTGAGTACACCTATCACAGACACTCAATCAATATGAGTTTTACCTGATGTTTATCACACTATGCTCTTAAGAGGTACTATTCCAGTGTGACTCCTCTAGCGCCTCCTGTTGCATGCTGGGATTGGCAGTTTTAAGTCTGAACTTCTCTTGCCTGAGAATTCTAAATACCCCTCCTTAAAACGGCCAATCCCAGCATGCAACAGGAGGCAGCTAGAGGAGTCACACTGGAATAGTACCTCTAAGAGCATAGTGTGATAAACATCCTAGTTTCATCCAGACAGGACTGGTGCTTAGAACCTGCCATTCCACAATTTAAAGATAAATGCAGTTGTGTAATACAGATCTTCTAAAATAATGGAATTAGGGATAATATGGGACCTTTTCTAGTCTACATTAGATTTAATGTGTGTTAGAGAAACATGTGAGCCATGGCTTTATTTAGACAGTATTTACTTCTCCAATCAATGAACGGTGCTGTTGAGTTCAAAGACAGTCAATATCTGCTTATTACTTTTAGAATAAAATATACTACACCTGAATGTGAACAACAAGCAGAAACTGCTGCCTTCTGTATGGTTAGGTCGTCAGTCAATAACAGCATATTTGGGAGGCAGGACTTCCCCCCCCACAAAAAAATAATCCTGAAAGTCAGTTCAGAAATGGCCTGACTACAGCTTATAAATGGACAGGTTGCTACCTGTAACGGTATGTCTTCTCGAGTGGTCTCTGTGAATACATACAAATGGGTTTTACTGCGCCTGCGCAGTGCTGCTCGGAACCTCTGGAATCACTGGGCAAAGTTACTCTGCAACATATTGAAACTTTTTGGCGGTAACTCCGCCCACCGTTATAAGGCCCCCTGCCTTCCTGCTCTTTTCCCCAGTTCCGCAATTTTTCCGCCAAGCAGGTGATGGAAAGAGCCAATGAGAGCAGGACACTGAGGGGACGGACGGGTGGGTGGTATGTAGTCGCAGATGACCACTCGAAGAAATACCGTTACAGGTAAGCAACCTGTCCTTCTCTTCGTGGTCTCTGCGAATCATACAAAGGGTTTAGACTGACAAGCTTAGGTATGCGGCGGAGGGAGTGTCCTGAGACCAAAGCTATGGTGAACCAAAGTATATTATTATACAATAAACACTGAAACCAAAAAGCGTCAGTCTTTTTTGTTCATGGAAGGTAAACATAGCAATAACATTGCTAGACCTGAGAGGGAGCAGAGGTCATGCAAGACCGTCCCATAGACATTGTGGAACCAACATTCAACAGAATGTAAAACAGTGAACATGTACATAAGCACTGGCACATAAACTATCAGTAGTGCAATAAATGCAACCCTGAAACCAACACAGCCCTCCCAAAGCTGCGTCTCGGATGGCCCTGGTGTCCAACTATAATGCTGATAAAAGTTAAAGGTTGGGACCAGACAGCAGCCTTGCAGACATCCTCAAGGGAATCCCCGACAGGAATGCAGAGGATGCTGCATTGACCTTGTGGAATGGGACCGAACCCTGCCCGGGAAGGTTGCCTAACAGTTCATAGCAGAGGTGGATGGTACGCCACCCATTTGGACAACCTCTCGCAGACACAGGCAACCCTTTCTCGGTTCCGAGTAGCATTGGAAAAGTCTCTCGGACGACTGGAGGCAGCAGTTTGGTCCAGGTAAAATGCCAGTGCTCTCCTGACATCAAGAGAGTGTAGGCGTCGCTCCTCCTCCGACGTTGGTTGGATGCGAGAGTGGGCAACACAATGTCCTGGACATGTGGAAAGCAGACACAACTTGGCAAGAAGGTGATGTCCTACGGAGGACCACTTTGTCCTTGTGGAACCTCAAGAATGGCTGGTCCCTCCGTAAGCACAGAGTTCCCCGACGGCGGCAGAGGTGATGGCCACCAGGAAAGCGGTTTTCCAAGTCAGTAGTCTCAAGTCCGCTGTGGCCATAGGTTCAAAAGGCTTGGATTGGAGGGCGACAGTACCGACTCCAAACTCCAACCGGTGTTGGTACCGACACAGGAGGATAAAGGTTGGCACAACCCCTCAGGAACCCCTTCACCAAGGGTCTTTGAAGAAAGAAACCCTCCCCCCGAACTGGTATGCACAGATGGCAGACAAGTAGCATTTGATGGATGTGAGGACAGCCCTCCATCCAAAGTCCATCAAAAACTCCAGCACCACTGGAGTGACACCTGTGCAGGAGACAAGCCCTTTGTCAAGGAAGAGGCAAAATCTCCTCCATTTCAGGCAGAAACCGCTGGGTGGAAGGTTTCCTCGCAGCCGGATCACCGTCCTCACTGCCTCCGGCAGAGTCAGGGCTGAATCCTCAGGCTACCACGGCAGGCTCTCGATGTCCGGGTGGAGAATCCGTCCGTCCTGGATCGACAGCAGGTCCGGAGAGGGTCGAGACGAGGAAGCATCTCCCTGGAGAGGTGGAGAAGGGATGCGAACCACGGCTGTCTCGGCCACCACGGGTGATCAGGATCGCATGGAGCGGTCCGTTGTCATCTTGGACACCACCCTGATGATAGAGGGAACGGAGGGAAGGTAGAGGAGCTCCCCTCCCCGTCCAGAGAAGCGAATGCGTCTCGAGGGATCCGTCCAATCGCTTCCTGGAGCAGAACTGGGACAGTGGCTGTTCCACCTGGTCCGCGAAGAGGTCGATCCGGGGGGTCTCCCACGATCGAAGAGGTCGCTGACCGTCTTGGGATGGAGCCTCCACTCGTGGCCACCGACGGAGATCTGCTGAGGCGATCTGCCAGCTCGTTTGCCTCCCCGGGAAGGTGAATCGCCTGGAGGAGGACGCGCCTCTGGATGCACCATCCCCAGATGCGGAGCGTGAGGTGGAGCAGGGTCCTGATCGGTACCACCTTGTTTGTTGATGTAGTACAACGCGGTGGTGTTGTCTGTCCTCAGGAGGACCACTCTCCCTGTGACAGCGAACTCGAACGCCCTCAAAGCCTTTTCCACTGCGAGCATCTCCAAGGGTTGATGTGGAGGAGCTTGTCTTGTGCGGACCACCTGTCTTTGACGACAATGGTCGAGCAGGTGGGCGCCCCATCCCTCCAGGGTGCATCGGTTTGTCAGAGTCATTTTGGCTGGGGCTGATGAAAGGGCATCCCGGGGCACGTTGGAGCTGTCTAGCTCGGGACTCAGGATGGAGCAGGAGGCTCAGGAGAGAGTGCGATTGAGAGTCAAGACGAAGTCTTGCCAGGGTGACGAATGTCTTGATGCCATGTGCCCAGGCGACTTGGACATCTCTGGCTCTCACCCTTCTGTGGGAGATGCACGGCCTGAGGACGTTGTCAGGGCCTGAAACCGGTCCGAGGGAGGAAGGCAAGCAGTTTTCAGAGTCGAGGAGGCCCCGATGAACTTGACCTGTCTGGTGCGTGTGAAGTGGGACTTTTCCCTGTTGACGACCAGCCCGAGGGAGTCCAAGAGGCGCAAGGCGAAGGAGACTGCCTCCTGCAGCCTCTTGGGATTCGGCTGCAAACAGCCATTCGTCCAGGTAGGGAAAAACCATGAAGCCCTTTGATGAAGGTATGCCACCACCGGTGCCATGCACTCGTGAAGACCCTTGGGGCCGTGGCCAAACCGAAGGGAAGAACTTGTAGTGGTACGAGTCGGAGCCGACAGCGAAGGCGAGGAACTCCGGTGGGACTCTTGAATCCCGATGTGGAATAGGGGTCCTTCAGGTCGACGGTCGCAACCAACAGGCCTGGTGAAGCAGAGGCAGAATGGAAGCCAAGGTTACCATTCGAAAGCGAGGTAGTCCAGGAACAAATTCAATTGTCTCAAGTCCAGGATGGGCCTGAGCCCCCATCCGCTTTCGGTACCGTGAAGTACCTGGAGAAAAAGGCCTAGGACATTGGTCGGCGGCAAAGGGGAATTCCCCTTGACCAAGCAAGGCGTGCATTCGCGAGAAGGGTGTCCAGGGAGGAGTGACATGAAGGCTCCAGTTGGAGGGAGGTCTTGGAACTCGAGGGCGTATCCCCTACGGACGATTTGAGAACCCACGATCCGATGTTATAGAGGCCAGGTGTTAACAAAAGGCCTCAGAATGTCCAAAAAGAAGAGGGGTAAGGAGAGACGAAGCGTGCTGCGTCCCTTCAGGCTCTCTTCTTCCCCTGGCGGTGTCCTGCCGCGGGACTTGCGGTACCAGGCGGGAAGTTGTGCGACGGCAGAGGAGGAGGAAGACTGCGAGGGGACGGTGTCTCTGGGAGCCCTGCTGCTGGGACTGCCGATCCCGGGAGAAGGTCCCCTGTTACTGACCTTGCGGCTGCCACACGGCGCTGACGCTTCCGGAACGGAGAGGCCGGGCGAAGACATGCCAGCTCTTCGCCGCCGCCTTCATCCGAACTTGCGGTCAGGCGGTCGTCGGTCTCGGCGTGGAAGAGCCTGGTCCGTCGAGCGGCATGTCCTCGATGGCCGCCCTGACCGTAGGGTGTGAGGTCGGAGGTCTCAACAGGCGTGGCGTCTGAGTGCCATGGATGCGGACATGGCCCTCCCGGAGCGTTCCGCCATATTCCTGGAAGTGGGTGATGAGCCAACTCCCAATGGAATGAGCTCGTCCCTGATCTCCACGCTGCCTCTGGATGTCATCTGGGACTCCGGGACGGGGGAGATCCGTTCCATGAGGGTCTGGATGTAGGCCCCCAGGCAACGGTGTAATTGGGCAGCCTTGACTCCGAGGGCCATGCCGAGTAGGTCGGAGTTGTGGGAGGGGGAGGTCCTGTTTCGGGACGAAACTGTGTTGGGCTCCCTCACAATCCAGAGTTTGGCCTCGGGTGGTCGGCCAACCAAGGACAGCTCGCTGGGGCGACTCTGTAGAGCGACTCACCTTGCGGGAGGGCGCCGACAGGGTGCCGGGAGTCCGCAGCTCTTCACGATGGTCTGGAGCGAGGGAGGGAGAAGGCAGGCGGCGAGTAGGCACTCGTCCGTGCACCCGACGCTCTACCGGGTCCTCGCGCGTCGTCTTCCGGAGAGCGAGCTCGATGTCAAGCTCTCGCCATCTTGACGACGTGCTCGGTGAACACCGGACGTCTCCGACGGGAAGACGGCTCGGGATTGTGCATCCTCTGGGCGAGGCCGACCCCGAAGGACATCCTCGTCGGAAGGGCTTCAGACGGAGCAAGGGTTCCTCGTCGGAGTCCAAGTCAGAGAGAGGGGGTCTGTCACTCTGACTTGAGATCTCAGTCGGGTTGGGAGGAAGTCCGCGAGGCCGCAACGCCTGCGAGGTGGAGATGGAGATCTCTCGAAGACGGACACGGTCGGACCGGTCTCGACGAGGTGCCGTGGCTTGTATGATGGGGTTTCAGCCTGGTGAACCCCTCACCCCGTGCCTCGAAACTTGATAAGTAGACCGGCCAGACTGGAATCAAAGAACAGGTCGGTACTCCGGTTGTGGGGCCGATCATTGTCGTTGTCGTTCCCAGCGTGGGAAGGCACCGGTGTTTCCGGCGAGTGAAGAACAGTGTCTTCCGTCCCGTGGACAAAGTCCATGGTGGGGCTGGAGGGCGTTGGGCTGTCCGGTACCGGAGTGTTCGACCCCTGGCACAGGTTCCGGATCGCGCGGAGTCTTTGAAGTGAAGAGCGCCCTGGTTTTGTAGGGGAGCACTTCTTATCCTTTGCCTTCGGTGGGTCGAATGCGGGCGATCCTTGGGAAGGCTTGGGCTTCTTCGGGCAGGATCTCGACCTGACTTGTCATGGTGTCTCTTCTTCCAGACTTTGGGACCCTCTGCCGGGAAAAGGGGTTGTCCGAAGGTCCAGAGGAGAGCGGCCGCTGCCGACAACAAGGCTTGGAGACTTCGCCCCTTCCACAGGCCAGCCGCTCTTTTGGTTTCCTGAGCATGGTGGATGCCTTGGATGCCTTGGAGGGTGAAGGCGAGGCGAGATGGACCTCCGGCTCGGTAGCCTCTTCGGGGACGAGCCCTCATTCCTCGCCAGTTTGAGGTCGCTCGGTACCCTCAGTCCCCGAAGACTTGTGGGGGCCTTGGAGGGTGTTGTGGCACTGGGCGGTTTGGAGCCACGGGCCACATCGGAGGTGTGGAAGGGTTGTCCCGGCCGGGACACACACCACGCTGGGAACGGCGCCCTCCCCGTGTTCACGCTGGACACACTGGCCCGAGAAATGAAGCGGGGGGGCCGAAGGCGGAACAAAGATGATTGCGAACCTCCCTCTTGCACCTTCCTATAGGCAATCGCCGAAGTGAGCCGGGACCTCACGGTTTTTTCCGGCCTGGGTGAGAGGGATCTGCAGAGCAGGCAGGCCTTGGTGTATGGTTCTTGCCAAGGCACAGCAGGCAGGAGGAGTGTGCGGTCTTGATGGGCACTTGCCCCCGCAAATTTCCACTTTTTGAAAGGTGCAGGCATTTCAAGGTCGACAAAGCCAGAGGAGAATCCGAAACGAGGTCAACAGTCCGAAAGTCCGAAGTTACCAGGGGCGGGAGACAAGAATGGTCAAGAGTACAGTCCGAGGTCAAAAACGAGAGTATTCCAAGCAAGCAAAGCAAGCGAAAGTTCCCTGAAGCAGCTAGCGCGGCGGAAAAAAGGAACTGGGGAAAGAGCGGGAAGGCAGGGGCCTTTAACGGTGGGCGGAGTTACCGCCAAAAGTTTCAATATGGTTGCAGAGTAACTCTGCCCAGTGATTCCAGTAGGTTCGAGCAGCACTGCGCAGGCGCAGTGAAACCATTTGTATGATTCGCGAGACCACGAAGAAGAACTGTATATCAGAATTTAAGAAAAACAGGAAAAATGTATGGCCACTTCACTGGTCTTACTATTCAAATTGTATGCTTAAAACTTGCAAGATGGCCCAGCACCAGGTGTAACCATGTCTGAAGAGCTATTCTGGTGGCAATAGCTAAGAGAGGGGGCAAATAACTCTGTTCTCCATATGAGAATTTGGATCAATTTAATTCACTTATGAAAGATCCAGTCAAAAAGCTTTTTGTTTGTGCTTGTAAAGCTCAAATTATTGGTTAGCAGAAAGAGCCTTTCATTTAATTTCCTATGCTTTCCACTTTCTTCCTCCCATTTAGCTTTATAGTGAAATAAACAAGAAGTTATCCTCACCTACAAATACTCGAAATCAGAAAAAGCATGTATACTATCTATCAGCTATCTGGGAGTTCGAAACTCATAAACTTAAAATAAACTTTTCTGTGCTCTTCATCTGTAATCTTCAAATTATCCAGGCTGATGATTTGCACCATGCCTACCACACCATTTAATGTCACTTCTCATTTCTTGTCACTTCCCTATCCAAACCCTCTTCTGACAGCATGACATGGCTTGCAAAGTTTGAAGTAAGTGGTGTCCATTCCCCTTACCCTCCTCTTTTTGCCCACGTACAATCCACATATAAAAGTATATATGTAAACAGTTCATTTATAGCATCAGAGCTGTACCAGTACCTCTACTGACATCAATTTTGTGCTAAAATTGAAAGGCCAAGGTGGAAACATTTGAAAATTACTGACTAGTAAATGCAGGTTTTGCAATTCACTGAGGTGTCTAACATTAGTATGAACAGTTTTGGTTTATGGTTTAAACATTACTCCTGGGGCGGGGGGGCACAGTATTTGCTTTCATGAGGTAATTTAAACGCATGTGTCCTCCAGGCTATGCAGAAGGCCTTGGACCTGACAGCATCCAAAGCCATCACTGGTGCATCGAAGGTTGCAGCACCTACATGGGAGAAGATCTGCTGTCTGGAATCCACTGGCTCTTGGATGATATCTCCAGTCAGGTATTCACAGAAGAGCAAGCACTGGAACAGCTGCATCCCCACTCTTTGCCCACTCTCCTTCTTGAACCATAAATGCCTCCTTTCCTTGTGTTTGTTTAGCTATCCCTACAACCTTACCATTCAGTATTTGCGTGTTCCTAATTGCTAAACTCCTATGACAGCCATGATCCCGCCTTGGGAAACATGGCGATAGCATTCTCCTGTCAATCCCCCCAACCCATCTTTTCTCAGCTTTCGACCCACTATCCAGCTGGGTAAAGTCAAACTTTTCCTATATTTGGACTAGAGATGTAAAATTTCCGGAAATTTTAAAGCCATGGGGGGGACTATTTTCCAGCTTTTTTGGGGAGGAAATTGATTTTTTTGGAAAATTTAAAAAAAATGCAACATTAGAGATTATTATTATTATTATTATTATTATTATTATTATACCTTATTTATAAAGCGCTGTAAATTTACACAGACTGTACAACACTTTTAATTAGGCGGTTCCCTGCCCTCAAGCTTACAATCTAAAAAGACACGACACAGAAGGAGAAGGGAGTGGTGGAGGGGAAGGGGATTAGGGCCAGCATTCTTCTCTACCTCCGAGGCCTGGACCAAGGCAGATAGATTGGAGGGAGGGCTGGCTTCTTAATGGATGGGTAAACTTCTTCCAGGGAGGCCTGTTGGAGTTAGCCTGCCTCTCTAGTAGGATAAACATATAAAATACATAGCAATACAGGAAATGGTTCAATAAAACAGGCACAAAAGAACATCACATAGCAAATGAATCACGCAATGCCTGGGAATGCTTTTTCTGAACAGGATGGCTTCAACTCCGTTTTGAATCTTGTTAAAGAAGTGATGGCTCTTGCTCGGGGGGAAGAGGTTCCAGGAGTGAGGGGCAGCGAGTGAAAAGGGGGCAAATCTGAATGGGCAGAGGAAACCTGGGCTGGGACAGCAGACCTTGACTACCAGAACAGAGGGCCCTGGTGGGAAGGTGAGGAAAAATAAGGTCTGAAAGTAAGGAGGGCCAGGCCATGGAGGGCTTTAAACGTCGACAGCAGGAGCTTGTACTGTGATGCGGAAAGGGAGTGGGAGCCAGTGAAGGGATGCCAACACAAGAGAGATGTGTCAGAGCGGTGGGGGGATGGGATAATGCATGCAGCTGAATGCTGGACAGAGATTAAAGGAGGAGGTGAGAAAGGAAGCCCAGCCAGGAGACATTACAGTAATCCAGTCGTGAGACCACTAGGGCATGGACCAGGATCTTGGCAGTAGAGGCGGGAGAGATATGGTCAGATTTTGGCAATATTGTATAAGAAGATCTACAAGCCTTGGCTGTGTCTGGATCTGAGGGATACATGACAGAGAAGAATCAAAGAAAACCAAGACTGCGGGTTTGCTGGACTGGTTGAATAGAAATGTTGTCCACAGAGACAGAAAAGGAGTGGAGGGTGGACTTAGGAGGAAAGACAAGAAGCTCCATCTTGGACACTTTTACAGATTGAAGTCATTCTGTTACCTTGGAACAGAAAGTATGACTATGTACATTTGATTGGCAGAAAAATTATCACAATTAGTATTAAAATACAGTGCATTCAAACAATTATTACAAACAGTAGTACTTTTTATTTTTAAAAAAACTTATTTTGTAACAAATGGAGTAATGATCTACAGAACGGTATGGAACCTTTTTGGTTTTGCTAGTTTATGTGGAGCAGGCAATTAAAAAAAAACAACAGAAGAAACCATCAATATTAGTAACAAAGAAAATTATTTATTTCCTCTTCACAGTATCAAATAGACATAAAACGCCTATTCCAATAGAAAGAATTGAGAGAGGGGTACTAAGATTTAATTAATAGGCCTAAATTTTATCAGATTCATCTCGAGCTCTAGGCTGCATCTGCACGGCAGAAATATTCAGTTGACACCACTTCAACTTTCATGGCTCACTGCTAGGGTATGCTGGGAATTATAATAATAATAATCTTTATTTCAGCCAACAGGCCATTAGACAACAAAGGTGTGTATAAAACGCATTTAACATATAAAACATAAAGCTATTAAAATGGGCTATAAAACAGATATTCAGACATATTTGTAATTGTACATTTGTATATATACAGAAGCACTCACAGATGCATTAGATAATACTAGCCGTAAAACACAAAGCCCAAATGGATATTTGTTTAGTATTCGAAATATAAAAGATAAGGCTTTTCATTAGTTGGGGTCATAATCTCGTGTTTTAACAGCAGAGAAAAGGAATTTTGCCACTACTTCCTTTTGCTTTTCTTAGAATCATAACAGGTACTCCAAGTACCAATTGTTAGGTCTACTGGAAATTTAAGCAGGAGGGGAGAAATTAATCTTAGCCTCTCATCCTTGTAAAAATACAAAAAATAGGACATGCCTTAGAGACTCAACAGAGGCTTCACACAAGGGCAAACCCGTCGGGTGTAGGGGGTCCTTAACGCGACCCTCTAGCACGCTGAGGAAATAACGTTAAATCTTGCTTTAGTGAACACAGCTCAATTTTTGGGATGGTCAGATTTTGCAAATAAAATGCCTGCCTCCAAATTAAACTGTAGCCCAACTGATGGGAGAGCAGGTAGTGCGGGCAGAGATAGAGAATATGAATATCATATCTTTTATACGACGTACCAGAATCTGCTGGTGGGTAGGTCTTGTGTAATGAGGAAATTGTTTGAGAAACCCACTCTCTGCAATTTTTCTGATATTTTTAGACCAAAGGGGTGGTATAATTATCTTCATACAAGTGCAGGTATCCTGATTCAGGGCCCGCATAGAAAGTTTAAGCCAATACTTTAAGGCCACATCCAAGCAGTGCATTCAACTGAAGACAACCCGCTTCAAGCTGTAAACGGCTGATGGAACACAGTTGGGTACTCCAAGTAATTTTCGGAGGTAAGCTGAGAGAATCTGTTCTAATGCTGCAGAAAGCCTAGGACCAGATGGGGATCCCAAATAACAATTGTGGCATACCTGGCCTGGAACACCTTCAGTGCAGTGGGTAAAAATTGGCTTCCTTTAGTGTAAAAAAATCGAACTAATGCCTTGGCACTATTATTTGCTGACTGAGTAACGGCAGACCTCTGGATGTCCAACCACACGATGATTAAATATACTCCTAAATACTTAAAGAATTTGACTTGCTCTAAGCTGTGTCCATTTAGGGTCCAATGGATCAACTCTGGTTTTTAGAAAAGACCATGATTTTGGTTTTACTATAATTGATGGTTAAGCGATTTTCTTCACAGCAACCCCCAAAAGCTCTCAGGATTTGTTTCAAGCCTATTTTAGAAAATGAGAGGAGAACTGCATCACGCATACAGCAGTAGAGGGATACTAACGGAGCCCAATTTAGGTGAATGGGTGCTTCTAAGGAGATAGAGGCTGAAAGATCATTAAGGTAAAGATTGATTAATAAAGTGCCAAAATGCACCCTTGATGCCACCCTTATGGGCAGAAATAGGTTTGTAAGGTTACCCTGAATACCACATCTCACTTGTATAGTCGTGTGCTCATCCAAATTCATGATTAGCCATAATAGTCTCCTGTCAATGGAAGAGGCAAGAAGTTTGGTCCATAGTCTCCTCTAGGGATTAAATCAAAAGCTGATTTCAAATCAATGAATGCAACATATAAACCTTTATTTGGGAGATAAAATATTCTCAGCCAAATGGTTCAAGACCAGGCAATGGTTGTAAGTTGATTTGCCTTTTCTAAAGCCAATTTTGTTCGTTGCCGATGATGTTCTCGTATCTATCCATTCAGAAAGATGGTTATTAAGGAATCGGCCATAAAGTTTACCCACGACTGAAAGTAACTTATAGGGCGATAATGGATGATCATTCCTAGGTCCCTTCTTATGAATAGGGATTATAATTGCATTTAACCAGCTAGAAGGTATTAGCTGTTTGATTAATAAGAGTAAAAAGGGAAGCAAGTAGATGCCCACAAAGAGATGTTTTACTCAGGAGCGCGGGCAGATTAAACAGGCCCTGGGGCTTTCCAGTTTTAATCTGAGTAATTAATAACTTTAGTTCTTCTTGGGATACAGGAAGCCACTGAGGAATATCCAGACAATCTAGAGAGGGTAAATGAACTCGTGGAGATAGCAGAGACCTGGTCCCCACTGTCACTATACAGTGTGGAGAAATAATCCTCCCAAACATTTATGGGAATATTGCAAGGGGGAGAGCCACCAGTGTTTCCTATCATCCCCGTAACTGTGGTCCAAAAAAGCTTGGTATTTTTTTGTAGGGAAAAATTTATAGTGATGTCCATTGTCCATGGATTGCCTCTTCTTTTTCCTTGCTAAAAGTGATTTGTACTGCCTTCTGGTGGTATAATAGGATTGGGGCAGTG
The DNA here is from genome assembly GCF_019175285.1 of Sceloporus undulatus. Lineage (NCBI taxonomy): Eukaryota > Metazoa > Chordata > Lepidosauria > Squamata > Phrynosomatidae > Sceloporus > Sceloporus undulatus. The sequence goes on along the minus strand of NC_056524.1, from coordinate 45,136,136 downwards.
TCAGACAGTATCTCTCCTATATTGAATGTAGATGTTTCTTAGGTGAGTTCTGGCTTCAGCACAGTTTTGTCAAACCAAGGGGCCATTCTTTGTGCTTAAAATTTCTTGGCCTCCCTCTGTACACCTCAACGATGTTGCCAATGTCGTAAGGAGCTGGGAATATTCTCAAGGCTTGCACTTCTTGTGACTCAATAGTCTGGTTTTTGAAATCCAGACATGGTGCTGAGTTCAGAAGTGCTTGAAATCTCTCGTGGAGATTTTCTGTCCACCATAGCCTTTTCTGTCTAAGCACCATGGCTGATTCGTAAGACGTGGTTGTGTCTGGGATGTATATCGAGGAGATCCCAAAGAGGAGGGAAAGAGGAAGATGATCACCATCAAGCCTGGTACCTACAGAAAAACTGGCTACATGATCACAAAACCATCGGAAACTAGTACGTAACGATGGTGCTGTTACCTTTGCTGAGATATATGTGTACTCACCACAGGGGTCAAATAAAGGATTCCCATTGAGCATTCTTAAAGCAAGGCGCTCAACCATCTGCACAAAACATATACCTGCAAGATTTATCCCCCGATCCGGAAGTGTCGTGCAGGGGGGTACAGTCCTCCAGTTCTCTAAACACCAAGCGTGGGAAGAGAAAAGAGCCTCATTATTGTGGCCAATTCGAGCATTAAAATCCCCCATCAGCACTAAAACAGCTGAGGGAAATTGTCCCTCTAGTTTAACAATATAATTTTCTAATATTTCCAACACCTTTTTGCTACAATCCTTGTGGAACTTTGGAGGAATATAAACATTAATCATCAGCAAGCACAAAGTACCAAAATCAATTAAACAGGCCATAGCAATTGGTTCACAATGTGGCAGGCACTTAATAACGGCTTTAAGCGCTGTGGAAATCAGGATAGCAAGACCTGCACTGGGTCTTCCTTTGCCAGAGGGTGGAATAGCTGGTAAGTCAAATATGGTGTATCCATTACAATCTATTCCAAACATACACCATGTCTCTTGAAGAAGGATTACATCAAACTTGTTGATGTAATCTATCACATCAGGGTCATTGATCTTAGAATTCCACCTGGCCACATTCCAAGATATGCACTTAAGTAAGGATTTTATTGGAGAGGGAGTTTTTGTCTTATTAGGGGCTAGGGCATCCGTCTCAGAACTGAAAAGTTGCACGCTTTTAAGTGTTACCTCCAACTGCTTGTATTGTCAATCAGTTCTTGGTTGCAGTTTCTGTTGCTTCTGTTTATTGGCAAATCCGGCCTCTATGATTGAGATGCACTCGTTGCCCTGGATGTCTTCCCTAGGTCTCTCATATTCAAATGCTGATACATCTGTGTTACTTGTGAGTGGCTGTATATCCATATCTGGGGCTATTTGAGGACAGTTACAGATATTATTTGTTTTTCGGTTCTCCATCTCAAGCAAATCGGTGATCTTGCAATTCTTGTTCTTGACTACTGTTGTTCTAATACTCAGATTAGGAGAGTTTGTCAGTCTCTGTTCGTTCTTCCCCTGGAGGCTAAGCAGAATTGCTCTCAGAGAAGTTAGCCTATCAATGATATCAGACTGGACAACTAGCGGCATCGTTTGAAATGTATAAAAGATGTTCCTTATGCACTTCCTGGGATACCATACCAACTGGCTTAGGGTAGTTGCTAATGACCAATTTACACTTCATTAGTACAATGTTCCAATTATTATTATTATTAGAGATGTTCTGGGATGTTGGAAGATCTAGCACTGAGGGAAGTTTCTTCTCAGGGTGACTCCGGCCTTTCTGCAAGACATTATCCCAAGGATCCAGGGAATCTAGATCTTCGATACCACGATGCGAAGGCTGTGGTGAAACCAACGCATTTTCAGTATGCAGCTGTGTGTGATCAGAAAAAGTTACCAATTTGTCACCCGGTTCCTGGAATTTAACAGATTTCTTGGCTGTATTATCTGTCAAATTGAGCAGTGTTGTGAGATTTCTTTTATTATGCTTCAAGTCGCTCTTTTTCCTGACCTTGTATTCATTGCACTTTTATTTATCTCTTTTGGCATGGAATTTGTTCACTAATGGAAGGCTCCCTTTTGTTGAAACGAAATAAGTTTGTATCTGAGGCCAGCGGCTTGGTTTCAAATTTAGAGTCTAATTTTACCAAGGATTCGGCAATAACCATTAGTAAAGCATTGCATTCAGAAAGGAAGGACTTAATTGATTGTAAATCCTTATTTATGTTGGTGACTTGTTTAGTGAGGTTTAGAAGTTTCTCCTCTTGCCATTCCTCCTGAAGTGATCTACATTGCTGCATGCTGCCCTCAGTTTTATTTCCTTTTGGGGACTCCGAAGTGGTTCCTTTTCTCCATGTTATTGAGTGATTAGTATTCTCAGTCTTTTTATAGAAAGCTGAGTCAACCACAGAACTTATGTGATCCACCTCATTAGGGTCAAACAAGATCTGTCTGTGATTCACAGACCAATCAACGACAGAGTTAGAAGACAGTTCTGGGTCTATAATTTTTATCACTACAATTGGCAAAACATAAGCCGAAGTTTCTCTTTGTGGTATTCCGTTTTGTTGCGTTACACCATTGCTCTCAACCTTCTCAGTAGTAACGATTTCATCTGCCAAGTTTGTTCCACACTCGTCTGGGAAAACATGTAAAAACTGGTTGTTGCTTAAAGTCCAATCCACAGTTAAATCCAAAGATGATATACAGTCCATATCTTTTGTTTGTGTTTCTGTTTCTATTTCTGCAGCTGAAGAAAAGTAAGCGGTGATTTTAGCTTGCTTTCATTTTTTGCAAGGGAGAGAGTCTAAATCATTGGGGTTTAAAGGAGTATAACCCAGGTTCTTATAACCCTTTCTTGTTAAGGCCACCATTATGGCTTCTGAGTGAAAGATTCAAAGGGAACAGCTTCTTATGTTAAATAATTCAGTCCTTTCCCTTTTGTCCTAGTTCTAGTTTTAATTTCGAAGGAGATTAAAAGACAAACTGCCCCTTTAACAGGTCTAACTCAACTGTTTAGCTGCTAACCATCGTTACAGTCGTTGCACGAGATTATTGATAAATAATTGGTAAATTCATTTTGTAGCTAATATATCTTATCTTTGTTTGTTGTTGTTGTAGGATGTTCCACTTCAGTTTCTCACTGCCGGTTGCTGCGTCCGGGAACCATAGCGGCCAAACTGTGCGGTTCCCGGGCGCAGCCACAAAGAAGCGCTTAAATGGCGCTTCTTTCTGGGCCCCGGAAGTGGCGCCGTGAAGCGCTGGTTGCGCACTCGTGGCATCACTTCCGCCGCGCAACGTCCAGATGCTACACGTCCGCGATGTCAAAATGGCACCCCCCGTGTGGACGGGCGCCGCCATTTTGTATGGACTCGGTCTGTACTAGGGTTGAGGGGCGTCAGGAAGTGACGCCCCTTCTCAACCCTAGCACGCCCCTTCCTAACCCTAGCACGCCCCTTCCTAACCCTAGCATGCCCCTTTGGCACGTCTGTAACACGCCCTAGTTTTTTGTGAGGTATTTGGGCTATGTGGCCATGTTCTAGAAGAGTTTATTCTTGACATTTCGCCAGCCTTTTTCCAATGGGGGGGAGGCTTCCAAAAAAATGGGGAAAAAACATTTTTTTTCCAAATTTTTCCATTTGTTTTCCTGGGTCTTCCCATCTCTAATCTGGGCATGCATCTCCATACATCCCTGTTTTGCCTGCATCTGCAGTCTGCAAATTGGCACTCCCAGTGAGTTGGAAAATGCACATGCAATGCTGTCACCCTTAAGCTTCATTGGTTTCTGTGGTTCCATGAGGAACCCATACCCTTCTCCATTTTTTGATTGTTGGTCTTTTGCCTTCTTGTGCCTGTGGCAAGATTTGTTTTAATCCTGCCTTCCTCTCCCCCAGTCCAAGGTGAAATTGGTTACTGTGACAGGGAGTAAATATAACAGACATGTGACATTGTAAAAGAAGGAAGGTGACAATTCCAGTCAACTAAGAAGGTTTACTAAATTGGAGACTGGTGATTGCTGTGTGCATGTGTCAGAAATGGGGACTGATCTCATCTAGGCACAACAATAACATCACTGGAGTTTAGCAATTTAGCACTAAGTCTATACAGAGATTAAAACAATCAAAGAGAGGCATTCTGAGGAATAGAAATCAAAGGAGATTGTGGTTTGCAAAGAACAGGCTGCATATACACCTCAGAAATAATATAGTTTGATGCCACTTTTGCATTTATTGCACTGAGGTGCAGGAACACAGCTAGCATGGAACGAAAGGGGGCATGATGGGGATGGAACGGGGAAAGGACGCATTTTACTGCACGCCGGAATGCCAACGCCACCGGTAGAAGTCCCCATTCCAGTCCTCATCCGTCCAAGAGTAGGCAATTTTCAAGAACTGTTCAGAACAGTTCTTTAAAATTGCCTCCTCTGGGATGGATGGAGAATGGAACAGAATGGAATGAAGACTTCCGGTGACATCGGTGGCATTCCGGTGTGCAGTAAAATGTGTCGTTTCCCCGTTCCATTCCCATCATGACCCCTTTTGTTCCATGCTATCTGCATTCTTGCAGCCCTGTGCGATAAGCTCCTTTAACTGCCTTGCCTCAGTGCTATGGAATTCTGGGATTTGTAATTTTGTGAGATAGTTAGCCTTCTCTTTCAGAGTGCTCTGATGCCACAACAAACAACAAATTCCAGGATTCCATTGGATGGAGCCATGACATTGAAGTGGCATCAAACTGCATTATTTCTGCCATACAGATGCAGCTGCTGTATGAAAAACACAGAAGAGGTCAGGGGATTAAAACACACCCACATTGGACAACATATCCCACATCAAAAGCAAGATGCCCACAATGATCAAAAATGTATCACATAACAGTCACTTTTCTGGTAAGAGCAAAAAAAAAAAAATCAGAAAACTAAAATCCTTTAGTAATATGTCTTTGGAGCTCCAAAAAAATAAAAAATAAAGAGCAGTAATGAAGCAGCAACAATGTTCAGCATGTCCAGACATATTTAACCAGTCTGGATGAATCTGTCAGTGCTTCAAAAAACATACCAGTAGGTCATGGTCTATCATTAGGCACTGTGAGACTGCTGTTTGGGCAGCCTATGCTGAAGGGCAGGGAGCAGCAATGAGATTTTTTAGAAGAGGACCCCACTTAAGGTAGCCTGCTGCCCTCAGGTCTGTTTGCAAGTGGTTTTGCAGTGGCTACATTAAACTACGATTTAACTGGCAATCTATTCAACATCTGATTGTGGAATGAGAGGAGATGTTTTTGTCTCCTGCAGAAAAATCTTTGGAGTTGCTTCTGTAATAAATATCACTTTACATGTTCATGAATCCTGGGGAAAAGAAAAGAGGTGGACTTCCAATATGGTAGAATTGTATGAACAGAGATTTTGGGGGATGGGGTTCTTTTTAAAAAAAAATTCCAACAATGGGAGGACAATTTTTACCAGATTGTCACAGATTTTCTGAATGACTTGTTATGGTTAAACATAAAAAAACTCAGAACAGATTTTCCTACTCAGTCAACCATAGTCTTGAGGGAAAACATAAGGCTGAGAAATTATTAAAGAGCATGTCAGTAGTGCAAACATCTTTATTATGTCAGCCCTTTGTCAAAAAAGAAAGAAAGAAAAGAAAAATAAGATTGATAGTAAAAGCCACTTAACGTTTTTTCCTTTGCAAAAACACACCATCTGCTTCAGATATACTATCTGCCTGTGTTTGATGAATTCACACATATTTTAAAGCCCCAAAGTAACCATTTGGATGGAAATTGGACACTGCTTGTCACTTTGAAAGCTTTTTCTCTTCTTTTTTTTTTTACTGGAGAGATTTCACATTTGTTCAATTAAGTGTGTATATAAGCAATACACTTTATGAAATTTATCCCCCAAATAGAGAAAACCAAAATAATATTGGTGGCAGATGGCACAGCTGCTGCTTTCACAAAGCTATCCAGGGAAAAATGCATAGAGGGCAATGGCACTGGAAATACAATGGTACTATGAAAATCAGCAAGTTTCCAACATCTGTTTCATAATCCAGCTGTGCACAAGTAGAATTTATGATTCAAAGCAAGAAACAGCAATGATGAAATAAGTGCATAGTGAAATAAGTGCATGATTCACCTGTTACCCTGCATCACTTGACATATTACTTGTCTGATTGATCCAAGTCAAATTTGTAGGGTTCATTCACACTATACTGTTATAGTACTATCATCTCACTTTAACTACCATAGTTGCATCCTAAGAAACCAACCGCTTAGTGCGCAGTGTCACACCTTATATTTGGTGCAGCATGTAGACACGCTGTGCCAAAGAGCCACAGAAAAGCTGCAGCAGCAGCTATGGCGCTCTTTCTGTGCCACAAAAATAACCCATTTTTGTGGCTTCTTTTTGCACTGTGGACCTGCCAGGTTGGGGGCGTGATGTGCAGTTGCTGCGTCCCCAACCCAGCGCATCCAGGGGCAGTGTGGTGGTACCTCTTAACAGCGGTCTGCCAAGCCCCTTACTATCATAATTTGTTCATATGAGGATCTTTTGTTTTAGAGTCATGGCACAAAGTTTTGGGGATTTTAAAAAAATATTATTGATTGGAGGTAGCTTTAGCCATACTTCAAAGCAGGTTACTGTTGAAATCAGTAGGACTATGTTTTTGCTTAAATTTAACTCTCATGTACTAAGATTTTTTAAAAGATTTATATTTTATGATTGGGCAGTTTCTGATCAAAATGAAATTTTAAAAGTATTTGAGGGTTGCTGCTTTCTGAGCCAGCATGGTGCAATGGACTCAGTATTTGGCTAGGAGACCAGAGTTTGATTGCCAGATTGGCCATGAATCCCACTGGGTGACCTTGGGCAAGTGACAAGCTCTCAGCCTCAGGGGAGGGCAAAGGCAAACCTCCTCTGAAAAAATCTTGCCAAGAAAAACCTATGATCGGTTCACCTTAGCATCTCCATAAGCCAGAAATCACTTGAAGGCACACAACAACAATTTTCTGATAGCAACAGAAGATGTATGTCCAGCATTAGCCAGGGAAGCTGTCTCTGATCACTTTGTGAGTTGCACTGGATCCACCTCATTGTCCAAGGTGGGATTCACTTTTCTATTTCAGAGTGTTCTCTCAACCACACAGTCACTTTTCGATCACAGGCCACCCCATCTTTTTTTAGTTTCTGGGCCTCATTCAAAGTACTGAGTTTAATCTTTGAAGATATGACAGGCCACAAGATCATGTTACATGAAGGTCTTAATTTCTCTGCCTACATACCCTCCAACATTTCACAGATTAGCACTGGGACATGTGTGGCTGGAAACAAGGGAATGTCCTCAGGATGGGCAAAGTTATTAATGATAAAGAACACGAGAGCTATGATAGGCTACAACAGTTTCCATTCTCCTGAGCTTATTAAGACGGGCAATACCCCTCTTCTCCTAAATTCCCTGCTGAATTTTTCACTTTGAACTCAGTTTACAGCATCTGAAATAAACTGTGGACAAGGGAGGAGATATAGGAGGAAGAGAGAAAAACTGGGACATTTTAAAACAGTTGAAAAAGTGGGATGTTCATGGATTAATTGGGACTGTCCCTGACATATCCCAACAGTTGGGAAGCATACAGTATGTCTATACCTATCTAAACTATAATATTCCTTTCAGAACATCTTCAGAGGCTTCAAGTGACAGCTACTAGGAAAAGGGGAATCAGTAATATCACTCACCTGTTGAATTGCCTTCCCAATCACGTTGTTTTTCATGTTTTGAAATTATATAGTCCAGTTAGTTCTTTAATTTATAACTTGTCCTTGTTCCAGTATGAGACCCAAGATTCAAACAAAATACAACTTTTAAAATCCAATTAATATAGAGTTTTTAATGAAGCTATCCTATTTTTTTAAAACAGCACTAATTTAAATCTGTTTAAAATTATTTAAAACATAATGAAAATAAATCTACAGTGCGCGCGCACACACCATTAAAAGACTGATTGATTGATTGATTGATTGATTATATTTCTAACTTGCTTCATATCCTAATTGATAATATTTCTAACTTACTTCATATCATAATTGATAATATTTCTAACTTGCTTCATATCTCTGGTTGGCTTACAATAAAATAATTTGGAAGAATTTATAATGTAAGAGAATAAAAACTTCAAACAATAAAAACAGAATGTAAAACATTCTAGATCCATTTCAAACTGGATTTAGGACATGATACAGAATTGAGACTGCCATGGTTGCCTTAGTCAGTTATCTCTGTCTGGGCATCGACAGGGGAAGTGTGACCCTGTTGGTGCTCTTGGACCTCTCAGCAACCTTTGATACCATTGAGCATGGTATCCTTCTGGAATGCCGGGGAGTACTAATTGGCAGCCAATGAAGAGATTTGAGAACTGGTGTTATATGGTTGTTTCTAGATTACCTGCGACCAACCTGGTTATATTTTATACCAATTGGAGTTTCCAAACTTGGCACAAGGGTAGCTCCATGTAGAGCGTGTTGCAGAGTCTAATCAGAGGTTATCAGCGCATGTTCCACTGTTTCTAGGAACTGGGGGCACTGCATTGGCCATTCAGGCAGATTCCAGATGGATGATGAGAGGACAGCTTCTCTTCTTAAAGAGGTTAAAATCTGGCATCTCCCAGGGCGCCATTCTATCTCCCAAGCTGTTCACATTTACATGAAGCTGCTGGGTAAGATAATCTGGAGACATGGGCAGGATGACATCAGCGTATGATGCACCCAGTATGCTGATGACACCCAGAATATTCTCTCTGTTCCAGACTGATGCAGTGACTAAGGATGGCATCTCCTTTTGAATCACTGTCTTAGGGCGTAATGGACTGGATGAGGGAAAACAAACTCGAGCTGATCCAGATAAGACATACTGTAAGTACTTGCTAAAGGGAGCCCTAACCTGGGAATGGAGATATGTCTACCGCACTGGCTGGGGTCACACTTCCCCTGAAGGACTGTGTTTGCAGCTTGTGGGGGTGCTCCTGGACTCATCTCTCCAGTTGACAGGTCAGATAGATGCGATGGTCAGGAGTACCTGTGATCAGCTTGGCTTTGGCTCCTGGGGCCGGGTAACCTAGAAACAGTGGTACATGCGCTGATACCTCTCGATTAGACTTCTGCAACACGCTCTGCATGGAGCTACCCTTGTGCCAAGTTTGGAACTCCAATTGGTATAAAATATGATAACCAGGTTGGTCGCAGGATTCCTAGAAAAACCATATAACACCAGTTCTCAAATCTCTTCATTGGCTGCCAATTAGTTTTCAGGCACGGTACAAGGTGTTGGTTATAACCCTTAATGCCCTACATGGCTTAGATCCAGACTACTTGCGGGAACGCCTTCCTCCACATAATCCACCCCACACATTCAGATCTTCGGGAAGAATCTTCTACAACCCAAAAAGAACAGATTAGCTTGGTACCCCAGAGGACCTTCTCATCTGTCGCTCCTAGGCTATGGAATGGCCTGCTGGTGGAGAGGCCGACATATTACCACTCTGAAAGCCTTTAAAAGGCTGTTAAGACAGATCTCTTCTGGCGGGCCTTTCCAGATTAGCCTCCCCTTGTTGTCACTGATGTTGTCTTGATACTGTTAATCCCCCTAAAAGATAGATACCCGCTTCAAACCACCTTTAATGTTAATGTTCTTCTTATTTTACTTTAATCTTTAATTTTATATGGTCACTGCACCCCTTATTGTCTATTTCATGATGGGAGGTGTGGGGGAGGGGATTTCTTTTTAAAATGAGAATCTTATTTTATATTGTATGTTTTGTATTTTATTCTGTAACCCACCTTGATTTTCTTGAGAAAAGGCAAGATATAAATTATTATTGTTGTTTTTGTTTTATTATATTACTATTATTATTATTAAAAGCATATAAAAATTTTTATCTATTATTTTAAATAATTTATCACATTCATCCTGTTAACATCTGATGTCTAATTATTGTGGTGCTATACTAGTTTTATCTCTCTTTTTTAATGCTGCTATTTTATTTTGGTTCTGTGTTTTAATATTGTATTGTATTCTTTTTTTTGTACTCGAGACTATATTGTTGATATTGGCAATGTATATAAATATAGAAAGTAAAATAAAATAAAATAAAAATAAAGATGCTAGAGATTAAACTTAGAGCTAGACTGTTTCCTGGGCATCATATTTTTAAGAAGCCAAAGTCACATCCATGGGTTGCATACATGAGTCAAGCTGGGTCTGTTGCAAGTGCATGACATTAGTAAATTGCTAAGGTTCAGACATGGATCCACTAGCTGCCATCATTATATATAAATAAGCACTTAAATGAAGGCTAAAACTGTTCTGGCCATGCATTAAAAACAAAGAACACTCTTGTACACATTCAGCCTGCTTAAATAAATGTGACCTTTCTGAAACCTACTATACAAAAAACATAACTATAGCTGGTCCTCAACTTTCACAAAGGGTATGGGTTCAAGCCTGCTATTATTTTTTTTAACTTAAGAGAACTTTTCCATGCATCTGCAGGTCCTCCAGTACAACTTTATGGTTGGTGCTACATCTCACAGGAGGCTGACCAACTAATTGCCATGGAGACAATTAAAATTCCTAGAATGTATTCTTGTCAGGGATGATGGGGTTGTAGCTCTTCACCTCTGGCTCGAACTCACCACCTTGTTACGCACCGGCGCTGACCAGTTTTGGCCAGTGGTTAAAGCTTTGCTCTAAAGCAGCAGAGTTACAGAGAATAGGCTGAAGACCCTGACAAACTCTCCAAGCCTTCTCACTCTTGCTTCCACAGAAGTCTTCACACTTCTTCAGGATCCAGCTGGCTCTTGTAGCTTCACCCAAGACACCAGACAACTCAGTAGTCTTATATAAAAGATCTACTTTATTCACTATATACAGCTCCAAAACTATCCAAACAACTCCTCACTACTACCCACAAAATACATTGGGATTCATAGCCATTATTATAGTCATTGGAAACAAACACCATTCTGTCAGTTTCCACCCATAATTAATGATTTCATCATCTCAGCCATGACACTTAACAATTCTCAGGTGTGTTCAATTATCCACTTTGGATTTCTGTCCTTGGCATTTAGGACTTGTTAATTGCATTACCTTTTACCTGTGTGGCTTCTAAACTGCTTCTGCTGAGTCACCCTGACTCTCACATACATGTTTTATTTCAGTCACTGTATATCCATGTTGCTTTTTCCTTAAACAATTCTCTCTAGCCATCTGTTGGTCCTCCTGTGTGACTCTATTTTTTATATTTTTTGGTGGCATGGGCAAATATAATAACCCACAAATAATCAGATCTGTGAATTCTTAACCCACAATTGTGGAGGGACAGCTGTACATATTTAACAGTGAAATACTCCCTAGACCCACATTTGCCTCATGGCAATAGGTATGGAGGAATGAGGCACTGTAGCCAGCAAGAATCATGTTATAATCCTATATATCTGGGAGTAAAGCTGTTGAAAACAATGGGCCTTACTTCTTAGTAGACATGTTCAGGATTGCAGTAACAATTGTTTAATCATTCCCCATCAACTGAGGCCTGAAACAGATGGGCCAAAAGCACCAGCTTCAGCCCAATCCGGGAGTGTGGTTTTCAGATGCCCAAGGCAGCCCAAATCTGGCACAAAAAGGAGCACAAAAGAAGTGCTCCTTGCCAGTGGCCTGTTGCGGACAGTGGCCGCAGAGAGCCTTGGGACCTCAGCGGTTGGTCACCGTGGTCCTGTGCTGAACGACAAGTGATCAGGGTGGGAACGGCCTCTGGCTGCTCCTTTTGCCCCATCTGCTCAAGGCCAGAATCTTCCATGCAAAACCTCATCAGGATTTTTAGGCCATTTTTTCTAGCTGACTATCAACAGTGAAAATTTGTTGGGGGCAAATTATTTGAGTACATGTGTATCAGAAAATCAGTGAGCAAAGAAAAGGGTAAATGGGGATGTATCACCCCATTCCCAGATGTTCATTCAACCTCAGAAAAAGCATGTTAGGATATTTATATTAGGCAGAGTAATGCATAGGTCTTCCCTATTATATTAGTAATTGCAATCCTAAATTTACACACCAGTGAAACAGCTGTAGTTCCCCATCCCTTTCTTTTTGTAGAAGGGTTGAAGAATTGGCCTTATGGTTCTAGCTAGAGCTCTTTAGAGTTTACCGTTTTGGTCACCTGAGCTCCTAAGATTGCAAACATAAGTGTTTAGTAAGCAGATCAATATTGGCATTCCCCTTAAGAATATCCTAAACTTTAATCTTTCATGAAATGTATATTACAAGTGAATGAGGGAGGGAGGAAGCGAGATTCACTAACTAAAAAAAATGCCTTATCCAATTACACACTTCTTGTGGAGGCTCATCATATCACATAGACATTCCCAATCTGGATACATTATCTTTCATGGACTTCATATAGTCCAGTCCCACAATCTTTTTATCGGGGGAATTTTCCACATAAGTCACATGGTACTTGTAATACTTGAATGTGATACTTGTACTGCATTTAATTGGTAAGGAATATCAGCTTAAACAATATTTGTAGTTTATAAGTATCAAAAGCTCACATTTCATCTGCTAAGGAAATTTACACATCTCATCATTCATCTTCCCACCAGTGTTGTCACCTTCTCACCACCGCCGCCTGGCCTGCTGCTGTATTAAAAGATATACCATAAGGAACATGTTTCTAATAACATTCCCCTCTTGCTCTTCAAGCATTTAGATCAATTGCAACAACAATTTTAAAATAATAAAAAAGTAAATTCATAGGCCTGAACTTTATTTGAAAGAAACTTTAGCTGTGGAAGAATTATTGCAGACTTTTAATACCACTAGAAAATGTCTTTAGTTTCTAACTATAACCTTCTCATAATTCATAAACTTGTGTTGTCATAAACAGTACAATGTTTAAGAACTCCAAACAAGTCATAAAAATAACTGTCTCACCTTTCTGTTTTGATATCATGGCATAATTCCATCTACACCTACATTGCTGATAACAGAGAGCTTCTAACAAATCATAGAGATCAAATAACACTGCTCAGCTTTCCTTTGGCTAATAAAGAGTGAACCTCTTGGTGGTAAAACCAGTTAGACCATTGAACCAATTACTTAGAGCGGGAATGGACCTTATTCAAGCAGAGGCTGGTCAGTTATTTGAAGGGATGTTCACCAAAGCATTTAGCCTAATTAAGTTAATAAAAATGGTTAATTATAGTTTTAAATACATTTTGAAATATTTAAATTTGCTTTCAACTCATTATGTTGTTCAGTATGTTTGTAGCTTATTTATATTTTGTTTTACCCTGTTTTAATGCTATTTGTAAACCACCCTAAGATCTCCTGATATAGGGAGGGGTATAAATATATAAATAAATAAATAAATTATATTTTTAGTATTGGTAGTAATAGTATTTTTATTTATATGTAGGTTTTTAATGAGACTCGATGCAGCTAACAACTTAGGCCTGAAACAGATGGGCTGTAAAGTGTGGCTTCTGGCTGCTGTGGGGGTGTGGTGTTTAGATGACGTACACACCCAGAGTGGCCACAAGCCATGTGAAGAGTGTGCCCAGCCTGGAAAAGCCAGCCGCAAAGGGAGAGAACAAAGTCTGCTCTTTGCGAGCATCCTATTCGGCTCCCTGGTAGCAGTCTAGATCGGGACCAGGACCATATGGTCATCATGGTCCCATGCCAATCAGGGCAGGAGTGGCCTCTGGCTGCTCCTTTTGCCCCACCTGTTTGAGTCCATACTTAAAAACAATATGGCTTAAACTATACAAAAGGTTCAATAAAAGTATACATATAAAAATGTAAAATATGATTAAATAATTGATAAAGTTAAAAATGTTAAACATTTAAAACATCAAAATTCATCAAAAGACAACATACAAACTATAAAAACAGTAACACGCAGCACTAAATGCCCACCCCAATATTTTAACTTGCTGACAAAATGAAAGCAAGAACAGGGCCATTCTGGCCTCCCTAAGCATGGTTCCAAAGTCTGGGAACAGCAACAGAGAAGGCCCCCTCCGTTGTTTCCAAATCTGAGAAGGTGGTGGGGCAGAGAGAAGGGCCTCTCCAGACAAAAGCCCAGTACAGACCGCTAGTTTACGGCAGCCTGGGGCCAATTCTAGGGTTCCTGAGCACGCAGCATCCGCACGCTCTGGAATCCTAGCACGTGTGGACGGTGCCATCTCTACACGACACCATCCATACGGGACACACATGCATGACACAAGCATGGTGCCGCGTCGGCACCTCTGGGCGCCACGCTTCCATCATGAATGCATCACAGTGCGCAATGGTGCACTGATGATGGCGTCCGCACTCCAAGAAGAACCCAAGAAGAAAACTAGGCACCTCCAGCCCACCTTTTTGCTTTAGAGCTCTAATAGGCTCATAAACGGAGCTACAGTCCTTCAAATACCATGGACACATGCCATATAAAGTTTTATAGGTAATCACCAGCACTCTGAATTGTGTTCAGAAATGGACCAGAAGCCAGTGGACCTGTTGCAATAAAAGAGTTGTGTACTTCCTGTAGCCAGTCCAGGTTAATAACCTGCTGCGGGCCACTCTTCAGGCCAACTGAAGTTTCTGAACACTTTTCAAAGACAGCCCCAGTAGAATGCATTATATTGCCCTTTCCACAGTGCAGAAAGGAGTCACTTTTGGCAGCTCCTTTTTGCACCATGGAAAGATGAGATCAGGGTCATGGTGTGCGCTTGCCACAGCCCCGATCTGACTCTAAAAAGGGCGGCTTGGGGATGATCTGTACAGCTCCTAACTGATGTATATTTTAACATGTGCATTTGTAGGCAATTGTAGCCCCTAACTGATGTATATTTTAGCATGGACATTTGTAAACGCAATGACTAAAGAAGGAGTGATATTCACAAAAGTTAATACTAAAATAAATTTTAAAATTTCAGTTTAAAAAGGAAGACTCTAGCCCATCTAGCAGCAGAGATAGGCTTCAGAGAAGAAACCCTGAGTCTTGAGAGGGGAGAGCTTGCTTTTGCTATCCCAATGTCGCAGGTAAAAGTCCCCTAAAGCTGCCATTTGGACATTACTAAGATGGAGAAACCTGATATTTGAAAGGAGCAGAGGTGCTTTGTTTTTTAGCCCAAAAAACCCACAAAAAACTATGCTTTGTTTTTGTTTTGTTTTTGTTTGCTTGTTTGTTTACAGAGCTATAAGCATACCAGCACAAAGTGCAAAGACATGGCAGTCATTACAGGGCTCTATCTCAGCTCTATTCTATTTTCACCAGGATTCTTGAGAGCTGAAATGGATGCTCCTGGATGCAAAGAAGATTGATGCATACATGGATAGGTTAAACCTCATTGCGTAAAGGAAGATGCAAACTGTGGGTCTTAAAAAGACTGTGAGACTCCAGTCTTTATTGTGGGTTCAAAAAATAAAATTTTCACTATTTCCATTTCAATTTCTGGACATTATTATCATCTTGAGGGAGAGAAAGGCAAGCCAGCTCCAACAGGCCTGCGAGGGATAGCAGATTTGCTGGACTTTCCCCCTTCCCCACTGTCATTCCCTTCTCCTTTTGTGCCTTGTCTTCTTTTTAGATTGTAAGCCTGAGGGCAGGGAAATGTCTAATTAACAAATTGTAAGCTGCTCTGATAGCCTTGGCTAAAGAGTGGGGTATAAATAAATAAATAAATAAGTATTATTATTATTATTATTATTATTATTATTATTTCATGATTATTACTGAAAATAATTTTGTTATAGAGAGGAGGGTGTGTTAAGAAAACATCTACATGGAGTCTTAAATATACTAGCTACAACACTGCCTGACCCCAAATCTCTAGTCAATCTCTCCCAGCAATTTCATGTATATTTTAAATAGGATAGGGGATGAAACTGAAGCCTATGGGACCCCACAGGCCAGTGGGCAAAGAGTTGTGCAGGGATCCCCCAGCACCACCCTCTAAGAATGTCCCTCCAGGAAAGAACAGGGTCATTGTAGAACAGTACCTCCAAGCCCCATTCCAACAAGACAACTCAGAAGGATACCATGGTTGATGGTATCAAAAGCCACTGAGAAATCCAGCAGAAATGTAGATTTGAATTTCCTGCTTTGAGCAGCAGGTGGAATGAAACATGATGGAATCATGAAAGAAACTGAGAGCCATATCTCCAACAAAGAGAAGAAGCAGATACAGGAGAAGATGGGAGAAAATGTTTAGACATAATGCATGCCCTATGTAAGTTTGACTGACTCAAAAGTGTACTCTGTCTTAAGAGGCTGCTAGGGCTTTCACACTACACAGTTACAGTACTATCATTCTTTATCTGCCTTGACTGCATCTCCTGGAATCCTGGGATATGTAGTTTGGTGGAGCACTAGTGCTCTCTGGGTGACAATTCTTAATGTGTGTATATGTATGTGCCTTCAAGTCAGCTGTCAGTGCATGGTGACCCAATTAATTTCATAGGTCTTTTTTAAGACAAGGAACAGTAAGAGATTATTTTGCCTTTTCCTTCCTCCGAAATACAGCCAGGAGCACTTGTATCCATTGGTGGTCTTCCATCATTGTACTAACCAAGGCTGCCCCTGCTTAGCTTCCAAGATTACCCCTCCCTAAACTATAAATTCCAGGGTTCTCCAGGATAGAACCATGGCAGTTAAAATGGAATCATATTGTAAAAGGGTCCCTTGATCTACATTCAAACCTGTTCTGGCTAACGCTGTAGGAAATGCAGTGCAAACATAACTTTAAAATAATAAATCCAAGGAATTGTAAATTCACACACACACAACTTTCCCCTGGCCACTGAATTGTATGCAAAATGAACGTTCTCCTATAGACAGTAATATTGATGCTACAATAATTTCTCCCAAATGCTTCACATTTTTGCTTCTTATATTTATAGATTACTCTGACTAAAGAAAATCTTTTCTACTATGCCATCAATTTGCAAAATTATATTTGGCCTATCACTATTTAAAAAGAGAAATTAAGGAAAGAAGACTCTTGCAAGACCCTCTGCATATTTTAAGTAGGAATTGAGGGGGGGGGAGAATGACATCTCCCCAAAAATGGGGAGGATGGTAAACAGCCCCAGGCAGCCTGGCCAATATTTAAACAGAATGCGGCAGTTCCAATTTTTCATTCCCACTTACTGGACAAGCTTTGGAATTGCATTTTTTCAAAAGAACCTCTTTTTAGCTGGTCTGGAAAAACCGGTTCTTTTGCCTTTGCCTTGCTTCATCATGACAGATTCGATCACATCAAGACAGGAACCAGTTTCAAATGGGAACTAGAGTCATTTAATTCGCTCATCAATCCAATTCTTTTTATAGTGGGAATGGGGCCTAGGAAGGGAAGCATGTAAGTGTTCTTTTTCTCACCTGTTACTTTATTGCAGGGATGTTGTTTTTTAACCTACTGCTTGCAGGTAGGAGTACATAAATCTGACATGTTCACATTTTTCCACTATTGAATTTGGTAGTTTTGAGCAAATTCCAGTAGAAGAAGAAAGGAATGAAATACATGCATATATACATATGTACAAAACTGACATGAAATTGGCACCCATCTTTCTTCTGGGGGGGATGTTTCACAGAGAGAGAGAGAGAGAGCAAGCAGCAAGGTGAAGTCCTATGAAATCAGTTGGATGGCCAATTTTGCACTGCAAAAAAAAATAAAAGAGGACTACAGAAGGTTTGCATAAAATCTGCACATGCTCAGTCTTACATAAATTACTATTGTTTAAATGGTAATTTAAATTGTTTAAATATTGGCCAGGCTGCCTGGGAATTTTTGTGAGCTGCAACACTAAAAATAACTTTCTACTAGACTTTGACTAAACCATATCTTACAGCCATCTACCTCAATGGAATAACAAAAGGAATGCCATTGTGTTCTAACAGCACTGTCCCAAGAGTGGCCAGCTAGAATAAGAGGAAGCTAGCTAGTGCCCTCTGGGCACACCATTAAGATTAGATTGAGAAGAGCAAGAATAGCACAAGTCATTTAAATGTTTTATCCAAACCACAGAACCAGAATAGTCTTCCTCATTAGAAAGTAGAAAATGTTGTCCTAGTTCTGACCTTAAGTACTAGAAAGTCTTCACTGTTTGGGCTGGAGGACAGAGAGTTAGAATCATAGAATCATAGAGTTGGAAGAGACCGCAAGGGCCATCCAGTCCAACCCCCTGCCATGCAGGAAATCCAAATCAAAGCATCCCCGACAGATGGCCATCCAGCCTCCATTTGAAGACCTCCAAGGAGGAAGATTCCACTACACTCCGAGGGAGTTTGTTCCACTGTCGAACAGCCCTTACTGTCAGGAAGTTCCTCCTAATGTTGAGGTGGAATCTCTTTTCCTGGAGCTTGCATCCATTGCTCCGGGTCCTAGTCTCTGGAGCAGCAGAAAACAAGCTTGCTCCCTCCTCAATATGACATCCCTTCAAATGTATTTTTAATACATTTTGTATTGTATTTTTAAGACAGTTGGGCAACTTCAGTGAGTCTCAGAGCTGGTGTTCTGACCCAGTGCACTCTAGGCCCAAATGCCAAAAATTCAAAATCCAGAAGTGTCAAGAAGTCACTGAGGGTTTTGGGGGGGGGGGGGGTAAACCAAAGACGATTTTAAAGGCATAACAAATGCTTTTAGGGGTTTCCAAAAAAAAGAAAGAAAGAAAGAAAGAAAAGTCACACTTTTAATTTTTTTTAATTTTTCCAGAAAATGGGCAGTCCCAAAGCAGTCAGGGAATAGACTCATAGAATAATAAAATCTTAGAGCTGGAAGGTCCAAACCCCTTCCATGCAGGGTTACACAACTAAAGCATCCCTGAAAGATGGCTATTCAATCTTTGCTTACAGATCTCCAGAAAAGATGATTTGGATGTTAAAACTGCTTTGGGGACTACACTTTTACAGTGTTTTGGAAATTGAAGGTGCAGGACTCTAAAACCATTTTGTTGTTGTATTGGATATGATTTAAGAACCTTATGAAGGGTATTGTCTTGTCCTGATTTGTGCTTTTGTTTTTTCTTATTAAGGAGTTGATAAAGAAGTAAACTCTGAAACATGGTTTGAAACACTGTTTGAAAACAATAAAGGTTATTTAAGCATGTGGATTGATGATGATGATGATGATGTTGTTGTTGTTGTTGTTGTTGTTGTTCCATAATCTATTGTTATTCTGCTGTCCCCAGGACTACCACATTTACAATCCAATCTTTCTTTTTTTTCATCCACAGTTATGTCTAGCATATTCTGTTCTAATTTTGGCCAGTTTGAATCTTAAAGTCCTACAGGATTTTTAAATCTGGGAAAAGAAAGCACTTGTGGTTTCAATAGTGATAGGCACTTGGAGGAATTCCAAATGGGCTGACAAAACATCTGAAGAAAATCACCATAGGTAGGATCCAAATAGCACAATTAGACTGGCACCCTCTCTACTCTCTTTCTGTAAACATTTGAAGACATGCCTTTATGTACTGGGTGGGCCTTGTACAATGTGCAGGATTTTTCATTTGCTATTTTTCTTGTGCTGTTGTGCTTTTTATGCCTTATGTTTTCAATGGTATTAAAAATTTTCTCATTGTTTTTTGTATCTTTTTAATTTTAACTATTTTAAAAAAAACCTTGTAAGTCACTTTGAGTCCCAAACAACATTGCTTAAAGCATGCCACATTATCTGACAGTACTGACTCCTCAGTGATTCCAAGACTCTTCAATAGAATCCAAATGACTGATGGCCCCAAGATCCAATCGGAAGCACCTAGTAGACTATAAAACCAGTAATAATATATCATGACCTTCCTCCTTGTATCTATGGCTCGTTACACACTGCCATAAGGGACGTCCTTAGGATGTCCCATTTTGAAAAAGGGGCGTCTCTTCCAGACGCCCCTACTCCTATTATGGACAGAGTCTGTAACAAATGGCAGCGGCCGTTCCACACGGCCGCCGCCATATTGACATAGCGGACGCTTTGAGTCCACACGTCGCACCCTGGAAGTGATGCCGTGAGTGCGCAACTAGCGCCTCGCGGCGTCTCTTCCGGGGAGCAAGAAGGAGCGTGGTTTTCACGCTTCTTCTTTGCTGCGTCCGGGAACCGCGCCGTTTGGCTGCTGCAGTTCCTGGACGCAGCAACCAGCGGCGGCAGCAGACCACCGCATTCGGTGGTCTGTAACCTGCCCATGACTGTCAGATATGGACAGAGGATGTAGCACACAGCTACACTCCTTCATCCATATTATTTAAAGACTGAGGTGCAGATGGGAAATAATGTCTTGACCTTTTCCTCATCTGTGGAGAAGTGTTCTAATTGGAAAGGGGGAGAGAAAGTAGAAAAACCAATATCCCCACTGCTGACACCTCAGATTGTCAGATACCTTCCCCACATGCCAAACTAGCTAAAACTTTATTTTGACTGACAGGAGGACAAGGGCAAAGGTGTATGACTCCAAACGGTTTGCTTCTGACCCTAATTTTTCACCTTCTTTTTGGCTAATCGTGATTTTAATTATCTACAAATTTGTACTCACTCAAAGGCTAACATTCAATTTATCTATGGAAATTCAAGGCACCCCATGTAAGAAAACAGATTTGTCAGTCCTTAATGAGATCATTATTATTCATGCTAAATGTATTTGGAAATGCATTAACAGCAAAACGGTCTCTCCATTTCCAGGACGCCAGGGGAACAGAGGTGAAAAAAATCTGACTGTGGGTAATAGCTTTGTCATTTATGTCTGGGTTTGTCATGCAAACAAACAAAAAAAACACCACTTTTTCCATTTTGCAATGTGAGTAGACAAGAGACTGGATGAACTAGAACAAGCCACTAATTGTAAAACGCTCTATGACTTTTGGACCAAACAACAAGGGATGTTAAATGCATGAAGCATTTTAATATGTATGATTTTTCCTCCCTTAAATAGGAAATAAATGTATTTTATTAAATGCATGGATTCACTTGATGTGTATTGTTTTATTTCCTGAAATAACAGCAATGGGAAGGGGAATCGTATTTGGAACTGTGGCTTGTGGGGAGTAGAAGAAACAGCTCACCCTTCCCTCCTTTACTGGGGTCCCACAAAAACAATGCCTCTTTAGAGAACTTTTCATGGAGAACATCGAGGGAAAGCCTCATATACCATTTCATAATGAATGACTCTTTAATGGAAATCTACCTGGTTTCAAATAACAGGCTATATATTTACTCTCCTGGCATTGCCAAGTTACTATAGTTTATAGAACTTAATTTTTAAAATGGAAATAACAGGGCCCTATACATCAGAGATTTGTTCTGATTATAACCAACACAAAGATGCATCTACACTGGCCAGAATATTCTGGGCTGCTCCTGGAGTATTCTGGCCTGGAAGTTTCCCCAAATTCCCCCCAGTACTCATGTACTCTGGGAAAATGTCAGGAAGTTTCTACACACACATCCCTCTCTGTCACCTGGCACTGCCACTGCTGGTGTAGATCACACCCTCTGAGGTTAGAAACAAGGCACCCAGCATTGATCACATGGCTGGGCAATGTGTAACCTCAGAGGGGCTGACCCATGCCAGTAATGGCAGTGTCAAGTGGCATAGCAAGACACATGTCTAGCCAGCTGCCCTGGCATTCCTCCAGAGTGCTCTGGGTTTTCCTGGAAAATCTAGAGCAAAGAGCAAGTCTTTTTAATCCACTTTAAGGCAGGGATGGAGCAGGTTCAGTACAGAACTGGCCTTTCTTCATGAAGACAATCCACATTTGAATCAAAGCTTTGGCCCTGCATTATGGGGCTAATGGGGTTTTTAGCTGTTCTATTTTTATTTTTATTGTATAATTGTATGGTGTGGCTTTGTTTTTAATCTATTGAATGTATATGTATAATGTATGTATAATGTATGTAAACCGCCCTGATCTAAGGAAGGCGCGGTATATAAATAAAACTTTTATTTTATTTATTTATGATGACAGGGCACTGCAAGGGTGAAAGAGAAACTGGCTCAAATGGCCCATATAGACATGCTGAAAGATTTCAAAACTTTTTTGCAGTTCTAAAGTGCTATTGTCATTGTAAACAGCAGACTCGGGTGGTGAGAACAAGCAGAACTAGAGCCAAACTAGACCACTGAGAAACAAGAGGGAAATATCAGTGTGTTAAAGATAAAAAGGTTTCCAAAGGTACAAAAAACAAAGATAAAAATGCCTAAGGAAGCACACTCTAATACAACCTAACTTGTATACAATCAACCCTCTGTATCCACGGATTTTTTTTATCCACGGATTCAAGCATCCACGGTTTGAAAATATTAAATATATATATAAATTCCAAACAGCAAATCTTTATTTTGCCATTTTATATACAGGCCACCATGTTACTATCTATTATATTTAATGGAGCTTGAACATCCATGGATTTTGGTATCCACGGGGAATCCTGGAATCAAACCCCAGCAGATATCAAGGTCCCACTGTACTAACCATGAATTTTATGGGTGAGTCCAAACAGAAAACTGGAAAATTAGTGGAATGGAATTTGAATGTATTGCTTTGAAGGGTTGGAATCCCCCTGTTGAGAGGGAGGGTACACTACAAACCTATAAACTGTCTTTCCATTTCAGCTCCTCTCTGTAACATGGGGCTATTTATTAACTTCATATCCTGCCTCTCCTCTAAGAAGCTAAAGCCATAATATCTTGTCCTCTTCCTCATTTTTAGCATCACAACATGTCTGTAAGTATCTTAGATTGAAAGAGAGAATGAAGACCCCAAAGCCTTATGGCCAAGAGAAAATTTGAACCCACATCTCTCTAGTCTTAGTCCAGTGCTCATATACCTTACAGGATTCTTGTAAGGATGACTGAGGATGAATCCAAAGCACTTAGGGAATGTTTTGTGTCCAATTGGTGAACTTCCACGAATTATCTGGCTGCCCCCAGGATCCTTAACAGGATGGCTGATTCAGCAGGACTCTTCTTATTTTTAAAACTTAAGATGTGAGATAATAACATTAATAAATAATGTAAATTATGGATGAGGAGGAAGAGAAGCAGTAGTAACAGGGAAAGGAAGGGGAAAGGAAGACGCAGAGAAGGAGAATTTCAACATGTTTTTAACCAGTGGGCCATTCCCATTCATGGGGATCCATTCCAGACCCCCCCCCCTGCACCCATATGGGGGGAAACATGTACACTCAACCCCATTTGTTTCAGTGGGGGCGCGCTCTCACACTCGGGTTGTTTTCCCATGGCTTACCTGCTGCGTATGGTACACCAGATTATGGCGTGGGTGTGCTGTATTTCCAAATTCTCCACAAAATAGAAATGTCTCATATACTGCAGCAGAATTTCAAATGCCAGATCAGTGACGTCACACTATTTTCCTTTTCAAACTATTTTCACCAAATTCTATGTGATTTCTGTTCTGAAGTCATGTATGAAAACCTGATTCTCTAGCATCAAATCCCTGTCATATCAAAAGATGGGAGGGAGACCACTATTTATGTACTATACACTTCTAGAAAAGTTTGCCATTTAAAAAAAATGTACCGCAGAATTTTGAAAGTATTTTCAGAGTGGTTGCTGAGACTAGCTTTCTGCATTTTTGAGAGTTCATTGCCACCTAGTGGAACTGAACTCAAACTGGAAGAAAAACTTGCCTGTCCTCTCTGTGTGCCAACAAGCAATATTTAGACATTACAATAAATGTCTATATTTCTTACTGAATCATTTCCTATATACTATAGAGACCGATAATCCAGAATACAAATGATCCTATGCATATTTTCAGGAGGATACAATGTACTGAAAATAAAGGACTTTTAGCTATCTTTGGTTTCAGTAGGATATAATTAAGCATGTGCTATCATTTTTCTTGGAAGACAAAGACCCTCCATCATCACATCTTTAACATCCTTATCAGTAGCTTGGATGAAAGAATAGGGGGCATACTTATCAAATTTGTAGATGTCACCAAATTAGGAGGAGCAGCTGATACCCCAGAGGACAGGATGAAAATTCAAAATGACCTGACTAGCTTAGAAAGCTGGGTCACAGCTAACAAAATGAATTTTAATACAGAGAAATGTAAGGTACTGAACTTAGGGCAGAAAAATGAAATGCATAGATATAGGAAGGGGGACACCTAGTTCAATGAGACTACATGTGAAAGGATCTAGGAGTCCTAGCAGACACAAGTTGAACATGAGTCAACAGTGTGATGTGGCAGCTAAAAAGGCTAATACATCAATAGAAGTATAGTGTCTAGATCAAGTGAAGTAACAGTGCAACTGTATTCTGTTCTGGTCAGGTCCCACCTGGAATATTGTGTCCAATTCTGGGCATCACAATTCAAAAAGGATGTTGAGAAACTGCAGCGTGTCCAAAGGAGAGCAATAAAAATGGTGAAGGGTCTGGAAACCATGCCATATCAGGAATGACTTAGGGAACTAGGTATGTTTAGCTTAGAGACGAGATGGTTAAGAGGTGATATAATAGCCCTGTTTAAATATTTGAATGGATATCATATTGAGGAAGGAGCAAGCTTGTTTTCTGCTGCAGGTCCCAGAACAATGGATGCAAATATAGAGGAATACACTACCCCAGAGAATAGTGGAGTCTCCTTCTTTAGAAGTCTTTAAACAGAGGCTGCGTGGCCATCTGTCAGGTATGCTTTGACTGAGAGTTCCTGCATGGCAGGGGGTTGGACTGATGGCCCTTCTGGTCTCTTCCAACTCAATGATTCTGTGATTCTATGATCACATTTCTTCCTCTAAAATGACATTTAACATCCTTGTCAGATGAAGAAGACTGTAAACTTCAGAAGCTTGTGTAACATGTTTGTGCCTTTGGGGTGGCCTAATAAAGCAATCACTGCAATGTGGGGATAAGTGTTGGGTGGTTTGTGTATGCAGGGGTAGATTTTGCTATATTTTGCTGCATGGCCATCATGACTACCCCTAGATATATATCTTTTAGAACTGAAGATATCAAATTCAGTAACATCAGAGGAATCCTGAACTAGAAGGAATGCATGGCCCAGAACTCACTTTCTCAGGTTTTGATCTCCAGCTAAGACAAACCAATTTAAAATTGGCAATCCTTGGAATGATTTGCTTTTTACAGCACTTGATTTTCATCTTTTATGGCATCCTACCAGAACAACATAAGTACAGGGCCCTCCATATACACAGCTTTTTTATCCACAGATTCATCCATCCATGGCTTGAAACTATTTAAAAAAAATAACAAATTCCAAAAAGTAAACCTTGATTTTGCTATGTTGTATAAAGTATGCCATTTCACCACACTGTTGTATTTAATTGGACTTGAGCATCCATGGATTTTGGTATCCACGGGGTCATGGACCCAAATCCTAGTGGATCCCAAGGGCCTCCTTTACTGATGAGTAGTCCACTTGTCAGAAAAGAGATAGCAACTGTACTAAACTGGGATCATATCCAATCTATGAATGAAATTATACTTCTTTTTAACCATTTTATTATTTCTGGTTGTTCCTCCTGGAAATTTATTAAACAAGTTTTTATCCTTTTTAAATGATTCTGCTGGCTTTAATGGGGAAATGTTTGAAACTGTTTATATTGTTTTACAATGGACCCTTGGTATCAAGGACCCCCTGTGGATACCAAAATCCATGGATGCTCAAGTCCTATTAAACAGTAACATAGTGAAATGTTGTCCTGTATATGTAATGGTAAAACAAGGTTTGCTTTTGGAATTTATATTATTTTTGAATATTTTTAAGCCATGGATAGTTGAATCCATGGATAAAAGATCTGTGGATAAAGAGGGCTGGCTATAATTGTATGGTGCCAAAAGATTTCATGATAGAAATACTACACTGAATTAATAAATTATAAATAAGTTATTTTACTGTCACAGTTGTTTGTCCAAGAAAATATACATACAAACATACATACATACATACATACATTAGAACCTGTAGACCAGTGCTATACACAGTTTAGTGCAGTAGTTACAAGGACAGATTAGAATATGGAAACCAAATTAAAGTTCAAATTCAGCTAACTGTGTGATCTTGAGGCACACACATCTCTCAACCTAGTCTACTTCACTGGACTGTTGGCAAGAACACCATGCATTTTGCTTGATACATACTTTATCCTGAGATGAGGCGTATTCATAAGGGTGTAAGTAAAGGTAGGATATGAACAGCAAGAAAATCTGTCTCGTCTACCATTCTACAGTCCCATAGTAACCAAGCAGATACCTATGGGAAGTCCACAGATAAAACATGGATACAATATTATGTGTATGCTCATGTCCTAAAGCAACAAATATTAAGCAACATATTTTCCCTAATGCTGGAGAAAATATATGGCCAACCCGATTAGCAGCCATCAATAGCCTTATCCTCCCTGAATCCCAGAGCAGCAGTACAGCATGTCATTTTTCATGTACAAGTTTCTAAAATCAGTTGCTAATCTCCTGTTTAAAATAATGTTGAAAGGTTATCCTTTCTGCTGGATAAAACTTCTGCAACTAACAGCAGTGCTTCAAAGCTTGACTCAGACTTTGCTTAGAATCATAGAATAGAATCAGAGAATCATAGAGTTGGAAGAGACCTCAAGGGCCATCCAGTCCAACCCACTGCCATGCAGGAAGACATTCAAAGCATTCCTACCATATGGCCATCCAGACTCTGTTTAAAAGCCTTCAAAGAAGGAGATTTATTAGCTTAAAACTAAATGTCACAAAACTGAGGTATTATATATGGACCAAAGATCTGTCTCCGTATCGGTGAATCTCTGTATTATAAGCACTTTTTTTTCTAAGGGTAATAGATATGGTTGTAGTTGCCAAAACTTTTCTCTCAAGTTCCATGTGTTCTTATTGATACATAAAACACATGTTTAGGTATCCTTCCTGAATGCCATGGATCTTTCAGGTGTATCTGACAACTTCAGTTCATTGCCAGGTATGTGTGCTGAAGGTTTAAAGATGAATACATGGATATACGAGCACCAGGTTGGTGCAGGAAACATTACTGTAGCCCAGCATATGCCAGCAACAGTCACAAAGTGTGGTGCTGCCCTTAAAGCTACAGTCCTAGGATCTTATCCCATGGGGCTCTGGGAATGCAAATGGCATAGGACAAAAGGAGGTGGGAAGGGAACATAACCATTCTTGAAACTCCCTCCCTCTGGGACGGATGGGGAAAGGAACAGAGACTTCCGGCAGCATTCTGGCATGCAGTAAAATGCATCCTTTCCCCATTCCGTTCCCTTCCCGCCCCCTTTCGTCCAGTGCCATTTGCATTCCCAGAGCCCTGTGGGATAAACTCCCTAGATACACTAGCTGGGCATATGTCCTGTTGAACTTGCTGGGACTTGCTTCTGAAATGTCATGTATAGGATTAATTTTTTCTCAATATATCTGTATTTAGACTCAAGGTGAGTGAAATGACATTGACAGTTGCCCAACAAACACCAAAAGTTAAAATCTCCATTGCACGATTAAGTTTGGAGTCAAGTATCAAAATACTAATTGAGTATAGACTCAAGTATAGATATGACCTCCATGGTGTTGGCAATAAATGCTGCAGTCCTATGCATACTTGCTTGGGAGTTAGTCCCCTTGAATGTAATGAGGTTTACTTCTGAGTAGGTATATATGGGGTAGCACTATAAGGGATTTTAATTAGCACCTAGAATTGGAAAGTTAAGGTCATAAAACAGTGCCTCATGCAGAGTTTTAAAAACTATCTGGTAACAATCCAGTGGTGCACTGCACAACTAAATTACATGAGAGGGAGCCAAACTGCTGAGATGAAGTTTACTTGCAAAGAATTAAACACCCCAGTTTAGAAGAATAGCTTCCAGCACACAGACCTCCCGATCCGTTTTATGGATTACTCTGCCTACTAAAGCAGTAGGCTGCCATCCTACTTAATTCTTATGGCAGTTGCTGAAGGCGTAAGAAGAACCATTGGTCTTCTAAAAGAGGGAAAAGTGAATAGGATCCTCATCTAAATAACCCAACAGCTTATTCTGTTCAATTGCCCATACTCTCATGAGGTTATGGACTACCACCTTCATGTTTATTAGAAAGGATTAGGTTTTTAAATCCTGCTGAAAAGCTATTCTCATGCAAGGGTGATATCTCTTTTGCACAGTAGATTTATTTTGATTTAAAGAAGCTCACCCAATCTATTATTGTGGATATATTTGAGAGGCTTTTTAAGAGGGGAAAAACATTGTTTATCATATACAGCAAATGTTGTCATCAATTAAGAAGTATACTTTCATCTCATCACTTAGAATAGTTAAATTTGCTGGCAACATTTGAATTTCTGGGAGGAAAAGGCCTCTGAGAAAGCTATGAACACGTTTAGCAAAGCAGTCCAGCCTAAGAATCACTTCTTAATTAAATATATATATACATACTTTTACACTGGGGCACAGCTACAGGAGTTGACAGAATGTTCACTAAAGTGACAAAATTCAGGTTAAGCCTCTCCCATTTGAGTGCACTAACTGGCCAACATCGACTGGCCAACTGTGTCCATGTTAAAAAAAAACCTGCGGACAATGAAGTGCCATTTATTTCTGGGGAGGGTTATTTTTATTTTTGTATGCCTGTCATCTAATTCCATATTGCCTCATGGTTCACACCACTATGCAGTACCACTTATCTGATTGGCTATTATCACATGTTTACAACAGTAGATTGGCGTGAAATAGGGACGTAGCCAGGATTTTAGGAGGAGGGGGGTCCAGACGAGTTCTGTAGCAGAATCCTATTGATGATGGATGCCACCATAACCCTCAGTTATGCTAGTGAAAGTCAATGGATCTTGCAAAAGGAGATATCCACTACCTTCTTATTCAGCATCTTATTCCCCAGCACAATGCAGACTGATTGTTAAGTCCTACCTGGAGGAAGTCTCCTTGGCAAAGAAGGGGAGAAGGAGAACCTCAGGAAGCTGGCAGCCCAGTCATGGCACTGTCGGAGGCACAGCCTGGTTCATACTAGGCAGCTGCCAATCAGCAGTAGCATCAGTGGGCTGGTGCAGGGGGTGCAGACCGCACCAAATGACAATCCACAAGAGGGGTGACACCCTGGTAGGGTCCTCCTTCTGCTGCAAGTGAAAGGGTGAGTGTGCCCCTTGTGAATTTCTCTGTCAGTTCATGGAGACTATAGGTGTGCTTACCAGACCACTTACCAGTTTAAACTAGGACACTGATGATGCCAAGACACACCCTCAGAGCTAACGAGTAAGGGGCAAGGAGGCACCAGGCACTGTCTCAGTATCAGTGGGGAAAGGGGACTGTTGTCACTCACTCAGACCTCTGTTCTAGTGCCTCCAACATAATACATCCGGCATAACACATCTGGCATAATTCACACAGCATGATGCTGGATCCAGGAAGACTCTTCCTTTTTCCCAGCTACCCAAAAGGAATGTGGCATTGCCCAGGCATTGCACCTCAGCACTGTGAAGTTGTGATGTCCAGCCAAGGAACATGGAAGTAACACTGACAGAGCTGTATGTTCTGCCAGTGTTGTTGTTGGTTCCCAGTCCAAGCATCAACAACATAAACACTTGTTTATTGTGGGACTAGGGATTCTTTCACAGGTGAAAAGTGATGGGAGCATAGTCGACTTTCCCATGAATGAAAAGCAGGATCTAAAATTAGTCTTTATTCATGGGATAATGCTGCAATCATCTGCTGATAATCTCCAAACAATGACATGATGGTGACAAGAGCATCCCACAATGCTCCCATCACTTTTCTCCTTGTGAGACAGTCGTAGGAGAGGATGCAGCAGATTGCTTTTGTCTGAGCCTGCAGTGAATGGCAAGATACTGCTCCCTCCTCTCCGTTTTCCCCTGATGAGTTAAAAGAGTGTGAATTTCTTTTGTATTTTGAACTCAGTTTGCAGCAATCCTCAGATGCAGGAAGAAAGTGAGGGGAGGACAGAGAAATTGGGACATTTGAAAGCAGTTGAACAAATGGAATGATGTAGGATTACTTGATTAATTGGGACTCATGGACGGTATGAATCCAAACCAAACTGACTGCAAATGGTCATTTTATGTATAACAGAAATATTAAATGACAATCAAATGTTGGGGGAAAATCACATCCTTAATCATTTCAATGCACGCACACATACATATATACTGATAAGCATTTCTGTGGGACTGCTTCTGTACACTGATCAGCGTGAACTGACAAAAACAAGTATGCTTAATAATGTAATTAGAAAAGATCCTAATTCCTGTTGAGTGCAAAACAGAGGAAATATAACGTAATCCTTTGTTTAGCAACCTGGCTTTTCCAACATTTAAGCATTATTTTGTGCTGTTTTGCTGCCATCTAGTAGGCAATGTCTTAACTGCACCTCTACAATGGGATGAAAAATGGCTTTGTGCCACTATATTTTGATGGACATTGAATCAACTTTTTAAATTTCATTTTTTAAAAATAAATAAATAAATATTCATTCATTCGTTTGTTCATTCATCTAATTTCAGCCACTTGCTATATACATGCTTATCATTTCCCAACAACAAACAGCTGGACCCAGAAAAAAAAAAGTCCTCAAGAAATGTATTGCTTTATTGCTGTTGGGATGTGTATCTGTCTGTGTGTGTCCCAACTAATGTAACTCATTGGGACAAATAATAGGAGGAAATAGATCAAACATTGCTGGACTATCTGTATTAAAAATTCTGAAACATATTGGACTAATATGTTGTGGTTTATACCATGTGTAATCATTGGGCCACCAGTCATTTGAGGACTCCTCTCAAACCACAAAGGTTTAAGTTGGGGGGAGGTACATGCTAATAAGAGCTTACATCACATGTTAATGAGAAGTTACATCATAGCTGACCTAAGGCCCAACTGGCCAATCAGTAGAGCTGGACCAGGTTTTTCAATCAGCAATCAATCAATTCCATCAGAGGGCTTTAAAAGGCCTCTGATGCCATGTGGTCTTTGGTCTTCATCTTTGTTTTTTTGTTTTGGAAGCCCAGCTGTTGAGCCTGTGCCAAAAGGCAGGTTTAAGGGATGCAAGTTGAGCTAGGCAACGAGAGCCAGCTCCTTGCATCCAAAAACCCAACAAGGACTGCAAATCCCATCTCTGTGTGAGTAGCTTAGGAAATGTGTTAGCTAGTGCGTCTAGGCTTTTGTTATGTTTATCTAATAGCTTGCCTGAAATGAACATCTTGTAACTAAGCATTCTGTACCTGCAAGGCAAGGAGGCCTCGCATGAATTATACCTTATTGCTCTATCCTGTCAACTTAGAATAAATACCTTTCTTTGAAAGTATCTGCTGTCTCTGTGCTCCTGTACACGTGTCTTAGCTCAGTTACTGCTTGTTCGGGTTAGTAAGGGAAGGAACTTAAGTCTTTAGAAAGTCCCAGTGTGTGCTAAGGGGAGTTCATTGTAGATTCACTGGGTGGTGGCAGCTTGACTAGAGGATCTCAAGGGGTCTCATTCAGCTCAGCAGGGAGCGGCAACAGAGACCCAGGAGACTCTAGGGGAAAGGAAAGGGATCTTCTAGGTCTAAGGGCCAAGAACAGGGTGGCTGTTTGGCCGCTTGGACCCCAGGGATCATCACACAATGTTTTTGGCAAGTACCCCAAAGATGGCTGCCATCCAAGTGAATTACAATGGCATTACGTCAGACCTATGACATCACAACTCACTCTTTAGGTCATTGAAGACCCTGGAATTTCATTTGGACCACGCAATAATGAAAGCCACATGTTTAACACCCCAATGTAATGTCTGACATTCCATGTTTCCCTTTAAATATATATTTTATAAGTTATTGATAAGATTTTAAAATTTATTTTTGTAAGGCAATTACTAATTTATCTGCTGTCTATTACTCTGTACACTAACCAGAAGAACTGGGAGAAATGTGCAGTGTAAACCAAAAAATGAATAAATCACTATTTATTCAAAAACTTAGTCAATGGTAAACAGATGTACTATTTGGGCTTCCTTCTTCTCAGCCAACCACCAGAGGGCATCCATACTCTACTTGCCTCATGAAGTCAATGTGGAGGAAAGGCAAAAAGGAAAGGTCCTGAAACTACCTTCAAAAATTATTGAAAAAAAATCCATTAAGAGAATGATGGTCCAGTTTTAATTTGGATTGAGAAAATTACTGTTCTTTGCAATTAATACATTCAAAATACCAGCAAAATATGGAAATTTTATTTAGCTAAACTATATTTCACATGTCTAGAAGACACAGAATATACACAGCTCAGGCTTCTCTAAATAA
This sequence comes from Sceloporus undulatus, assembly GCF_019175285.1. NCBI lineage: Eukaryota > Metazoa > Chordata > Lepidosauria > Squamata > Phrynosomatidae > Sceloporus > Sceloporus undulatus. The sequence continues at coordinate 45,103,813 of NC_056524.1, read as the reverse complement.
AAAGTAAAGGTAAAGGTAGTAACCAACTGTAGGGGGCAGTGCTAATCTCCATTACTAAGCCAACAAACCAGCGTTGTCTGAGGACTGCTTTGGTGGTCATGTGGCCAGCATGACTGCACCCAACGCTGTTACCTTCCCACCAAAGTGGTACCTATTTATCTATTTGCATTTGCATGCTTTTGAACTTCTAGGTTGGCAGAAGTTGGAACTAGTGACAGGAGCTCGCCCTATCATGCAACATTCGGGCCTCGAACTGCCAGCCTTCCGATGTTCTGATTGTTAGAACTGGCAACTTAAACCACTAAGCCACCGTGTCTTATTTCTTTAATAACCATACTGTAAAAAAATTGCAACAGATTAGACAATCAGTATCTTCTTCAGGGAACAGTAATATGAGCTGCACTCAGTACTATTTATTATTTACATTTGAAGTGCCTATATTTATTTTACTTATTGAATATTTACTCATCCATTAATCCTGCCATTCCTCCAGTATGGGACCCAAGGCAGCTTATGGCAAACTGTTAGCATACTCTACTCCGCACTCACTGGAATATGAGGTTTCATATTTTCATATCTAGTGTCAGGCATTTTTTAAGAGGTCATGATGACCTTTAAAACACTAGGAAGTTTCCCATAGGAAAGGCACATTGGCTCAAAGATGTGGATGACCTAGATAGCCCTAAATAAGGTCTAAATGGGTTTGCTGATCACTCCATCCTCCCCCAGGCTTTCCAGATATCCTCTCACTATAGGAACTGAATAAGTCCTATCACAAAGCAGTTAAAGACCATATTTCCTTCTTACCCCAGGCTGTGGTAACTCAGTTAACAGTGGAGCAGTCCTGCTAGTGTTTAAGCCCAACCCATGAGATGAAAGCCAGAAATAAATTCAAAAGGACAATACCTAGGTGACCTTGTTAACTTGGAAGTTACAAAAGAAGGAGGTAGCACCTAGAGACTAACTGAAAGAGAAAAGCTGGTAGCATGAGCTTTTGTAGGCTTGAGTCTACTCCTCAAATGCAGAGATGGAGATGTCCTGGACAACCAAAAAGGTGCAGATTCTGTTTCTCTCTTGAAAAGTCTTGGTCTCAGTTCTTCAGCTATCTTTTTAACCAGATGTACTCCACTCTGACCAACCTGCAGGAAGGAAATGATTTTTAAAAACCTGATTAGCTAATTCAATTAATGGTTGGTTCAACATGCTGTGTAAGGGATTTCCCATGATCAAGCAACTTCCAAGATGTTGGGACATTGCAGATACGCAGAGCCATGCTGTTAACAGGCCGGAAATTTAGAGGTAATAAGAACATGGTTGGTACACTGGTGTTTAGCTCCATCTTTGCCCTAAGTTCCACATTCACCTATTCACTAGAATAAGCATGTGGAATCCATACACGTGAAGCACATTGCAGTGATCAACTGGAAATGACATGGCTTGTACTGATAGATGGGCTGATAGATGGACATCTGTGTGTTAATTCTTCCAATATATATTGACTGATAGTTAGATGGGACTGACTGCAAGCAATGCAAGAGATATTATTTTCGCGAACTCTAGAGCAGATGTAGTTTTATTCCAAAGTCCTTCACAAACACCATGCCCTAGCCTCTTTTCCTCTAAACCAATGGTACCACTCCAGTGTCAGGGAGGTAAATAAGATGGACGTTTCTACAGGGTTTGGAAGGAAAGGTGAAAAGTCAGAATCTCCTCTGTGAGGATGGACCTTTTTATTCATCCTTAGAGGACAAGATCCATCATGTCCTAGAGCTCTTGGCATGCCCTTCCCCAGAAGCCCATAGAACTGCAGTTTCAATTGACTGTTGGTCTACTGGTCTTTATCATTTCCAACCAAAGTAGCTCATTGTGACGCCTTATATTTTTTCATGTCCTCAAAGCTGGTTGAGCAGCTTAAAAAAAAACAACAACCATACAGCTATGTGTGCCCTATTCTAAGAATGGTAGCATAGAAACTGAACAGAAACTCTAGCACATGCAGCTTCTAAACGAGCATAACAGTTTGATGATAACATCTTTGGCAATTCCTGTCACACAATACCATTTCCCTCTCATCACTGCCTTGTCCTGGAAGCAGGCTTAAGCCAGACATTGCCATTAGCAGAAAAACTTGTCAATAAGATCCCAATTACACTGCTATAGCACTAATCCTCAAGTGTGGTAAATTACTCCTGTGGCAGTTTCAGGATGTCAGTGTATCCTCTTCTCCCCCACCCCCTTCCCCTTTGCTACTCCAAAACAGGAGGTGGGTTTTTTCCTACTTTCTGTCTTTTGTTTATTTTTTGTTTTATTTATTTATTTATTTATTTATTTATTTGCTAAACCACATTAGCATAACTTTGGAATTACATTTTATTTAAAGTACAGTGTGCCTGCGTTATACGCAGGCGCATTTTACGCGGATTCCAGCATACGCTGGAAGTCACGACAAAAGTGAGGGAGGCACGCGCCAGAAGGAAACTGGTGCACGCTCCCGCGGCATGTACCCTGCGTGCCGCTGCCATGCCTCCGCAGGCATGATCCCCATTCATTTGAATGGGGCTTGAGCATCCGCGTTTTTTCCTTTATGCAGGGGGATCCAGAACGGATCCCCCGCATAAGGGAAGGGTGGACTGTACTGTGTGCCTGCCTCATATGTGAGCTTGCCATCTGCAGACTCAAGCTCACATGGACAGCAAGCCCCAGGCATTAAAATGGCACACATGCGCATGCCACACCCGCTGCACCACAAGGAGGAGCACACAGCCATAGCAAACAACGGGACTTGAGATCTCACATTTTTTCCCATATGCAGGGGGGTCCAGAACAGATCCCCCATGTATACAAAGGGTCCTCTGTACACACAAATGAAAGGCATCCTGGGTAGGGCATAGGGCAGGGAGATGGGGTTAAGGATGAGGGGAGAGAAAGCATGAGGAACCAGCAACAGCCCGGTCAACTATTGAAGGGATGTGAGGTAGGAAGTGCTTCCAAAACAATATATAGCACTTTCTTTCATTAAAACAATTGCAGCCAGAACAGCGGCCATGTAATAAACTCCCAAGCACAGGATGATCAGAGATCATAACCACAAAGGGGGACAAGACATTGTAAAATTTAGGAAATTCAAGAAAAATGTAGGATGTTGCCAAATAAAAGCTAAAAACATATAAGTGTATATTCATGCTTCTTAGTCAGTGGTCCCCAAACTGTGCCCTTTAAGGAATTTTGGACTTCAGCTCCCAGAAGCACAAGCCATGTTGGCCAATAGACTGGAATTCTAGGAGCTGAAGTTCAAAATCCATTTGGGGACCACTGTTCTTAGTCATGCTCAAAATGGAAGACATTTTGAAATTCCTCCTGGACAGAAGGTTGAAATGTAGGACATGTCCCAAAAGGGAGGGCCCTGTGGTCACCTTGCCCAAGTAAATCAATACTCTTTTAAAATACAAAATACAATAGATAGCAGCACAAAAGTCTTCATGTGTTAACCCACTTTCAGTCCTGCAGCCTCAACCTAATCCCAGTTGTTATTATTATTATTTTAATTACTCAAATAGCAACAGAATGTTAATGTTAGGATGCTTTAAATGTTATTCAGTAAATAACTTTGGAAGAAGAAGAGGTTTTACATTTTACCTTCAGCACTGGGGCCTTAGCCTATGAGGACCCTATAACCATTTAGCCAACTGAACTGTCAGTAATCTAGTCCAGCCTGTCATTCCTTCCTAATGACATCCATGATAGCTTATCTTAACCTTATCTCTTATGCAACCACTTCAGCCCTTCCTTGTAAAAGTTTGAGAAAACATCACTGCTCCTTGCTTCTAGAGGAGGACTTTGTTTATGGAGTTTTCTAGCTTGCTGCACACATGTTCTGTCTTTATAACACATTGAGTTAGAGCCTCATTCTCAAGTGCTATTATTTTAAAGTAGCAAATCACACAGAGTGGGGCAATTTCATAGCAAACAACATGGCTTAAATCAATAGCTTCTGAGCACACACACCTTGGCATTCAGAGCATGTAATCTGATTAGTTCTTACTGTAAATGTGATGGCAGCAATTATGGCTAGCTCTTACTGGAATACCCGCCTACAAAGCAATTAAAAACAATCTGCCACTTGCGGTACATGCTGAACTTGCTCCGTGAAATGCTCTGTCTCCAGCTAGGCTATAAAAGCAAGGCATTAAAAAGAGTGAGTCTCTTTGGCTTCATTTTAATTAGGCATCTCTATTAATCAGTAGTATAAAAAGATATAAACAGTACACAGTATCATTAGCAAAGCATAATGATGTGCTCATTAGCACAACAGGCATACAGAACAATTATTCTGGGTGACTTATTGTTTATTAGAGTGATTACAGAAAAGTCTGTCTGGTGCTTCTGTGTATGTCAGCTGTCTCTGTGAGTGACTGCGCAGGCAGAAAGCATCAAATATAGACTGGGATGTTTGGGAGGTACCCTGTCCATGTTGTTGTTATATACCTTCAAGTCATTTATGACTTAAGATGATCCTATCATGGGCTTTCCTTGGCAAGTTTTGTTCAAAGAGGGTTTCCCTTTGCCTTCCTCTGAGGCTGAGAAAGTATGAATTGCCCAGGGTCTCACAGTGGGTTTTCGTGGCTGAGTAGGGATTTGAACCATGGTCTCTAGAGTCATAGTCCATTGCCCAAACTACTATACTATGCTGGCTCTCCATCCATGTTAGATCATGGCTAATAGATTAAAAAGCACCTGTGGAACTTGCTAGCTGACATCAGTTTTTCTGCACACGTTACCCTGGCCCATATACTCTGTTGTTTTAGCACAGTAAAGATGAAATGGAAAAGACCAATCTATATGCAAATCAAGAATTCAGACTGGATATACTCAGCAAGGATTCTCCATCTGTCCTGCCAGCTTTTTCAGCTGTTAGTTACTACCAATGATTAGAAATATAAGAGGGCATTTAAAAGAATTAAAGTTTAAATATCTTGTTCTTAAGTACCCTACGTGGAGCTTGGTGAATTTTGCAGTATGCGAAGCTGCCATGTGGAACTAAGCTGTGCTTTGCAAGTCAAGACATTACTGCACTAAAGTTTACACTTGAATAGACACAGAACTGAGCTATGTATTTGTATCCTTGGAGAAAAAGTATCCAAAGTGATAAGGGCCCCACATACCTTCCTTTTGGCCCTGCCCACTGCCTTCTTGGCTCCACCTTCCCCCTAATGCCCAACCATTGCCGGAATATGTCCCAAGACCCTTCACAAGTTAGAATCAATCCCTTGACCAGAAGAGGTGCTCTACCCCAGTGTAGATTTTCCTACCTTATGGTTAGGGAGTTGGACAAAATAGCCTTTCAAGTTCTGTGACTCAGCTTAACAATCTGTTCTGTTGACTGAGTCATCTTCAAGGTTTCACATTATGCAAGAATGGAATTTTGATTTGTTTTGCTTTGGCAAGATGGTGTAATAAGTGCCAAGCTTGGTAGTATTCAATTCATTCCTCTCCACAAGTGGGTTTCTCATGATTGACTCCATTGAAAAATGAGTGTGCATCTCAGTGCAAGAAGGGCAGAATAAAACAATGTACTTGGAAGCTGTAGTGGCTATTGCCTTGAAAGGGTGAATGCAAATAAATCTTGAACTGCAAATAGTCATCAAAAACTGCAGTTTTCAGAAACTTTCAGTAAATCTACACTGTAGAAATTATGCAGTTTGATACTACTTTTAAACGCTGTAGCTCCATCCTATGGAATCCTGGAATTTTGTAATTTTGCAAGGTCTTTAGCCTTCTCTGCGAAAGAGTGCTGGTGCCTCAGACAGTTACAAATCCCAGATTGGAGCCATGGCAGTTAAAGTGGTATCAAGCTGCATTATTTCTACAGTGTAAGTTCACCCTTTCTTGCACGAGGGAAAAATTTCTACAATTACTTGTTGCTTCCTTTGGAGAATGAAATCAGTGAAGCATTACATCCCTGCTCCTCACATAGGACACACAGGGGGAAATCAAAGGGAAAGCAGGGGTTTAAACTGTCATTATCCATGAAAGTCATGTGATTGCAGTGAAGATTTTCATACACATCTTGATTAAAGAGGATTTATCTCGGCAATAACCAGGTAATAACCAGCAACAAATCATTCACGAGGAATTCCCAGTGATAAAGTCCATATAGTGTGCCTGTGGGTTCAAAATTTGATATTGCTTCCGCTTGCTCAGCTTAAGCAGCCTGTGACATAGGTACAGTCTACTGATATATCCCTCTTGCACATAATTGATAACCCACAATCCAGACAGTCATGTAGGAGAGATAAATATATTTCATGGCTGAGAAAGAAAAAAACCTTTGTGGTCATAGAGTAATTCTAGGAACATCCTATCTCTCATTAATCCTATTTCATTCACATCAAGTAGCTGAAAGGAATTTATCTCTGTGTTGTAAATCCCTCACCTTCAATACACATACACCTTCTAAAGTAATGAGGCATAATCACAGCCGATACAAGATGTTTTCCAGCCTACAGAGAGAAAAAATGATGGTACCTCTCCATCCATTCCACCTACAAAAGCTGACTAGGACTTGAATCTGCCATCACACATGAGGGCAGCTATCTAATGTATGGAGTAATGAGCTATAGAACTTAGGTACTGGGTATATGAAAGACAGTGTTTTCCTTGAGTTTTAGGATTCTGACTGCCATAGCTCTATGATCTTCAGGGAAAACATTTTTCTCTATCCCACCACCTTCACAGGCACATTTGGTGGGAACGTAGAAATAGCCTTCTCTATGGCTGCTTCCACAATTTGCAACTTCCACTTTTGCTGTGTTTTTAGTAGCATAAGAAGGAGCTTGTGCTTCCTTACACAATTCACCAGAATAGAAAAGTTTTTCTATTCCAATATGTCTTTGGAGATTTATTGTTTTACAAGAGAAGGGTTTTTATGGTGCTGCACTATTTTTTATTTTTGTTTTAAACTAATATTATAAATGGTTTTAATTTTGCCATTTTAATCCCAACTTTTGTATGCTTTAAAATATAAATGCTTTTCTTATAATTTTCTGCCTTTTGTGAGCCAACTTGAGTCCCAGTCTGGGAGAAAGATGGGATATAAATGAGGTGGTGGTAATTTCTTGGAGTCTAATCAGGTCATTTTGTTGTTGTTAACTGCTCTCAAGTTGATCTCAACCCATACTTATTACTATCGAATCATAGATCCGTTTAGCAGGGACTGCAAAATAATAATAATAATAATAATAATAATAATAATAATAATAAACATTGACAGTTGAGTTACACACTCCATTAAATATGCAGTATGCAGTTTAACTTTTTTTGCACTTTGTTTAATTTTCTAGTAAATGTGCATGGACCCAATTCACATAAGAACCAGTTTGTGCAGGCTGTGCAGCTTCACTCTTCCTCCCGCTTTGTTTGTTTTGTTTCACAGAGTACTGTGCTCATGCTGTGTACAGAAAAGAAAAAGAATAAGAAAACTCCAAGTGTTCGGATTTTTTTTTTTAATCTCTGTGCGTCATTTATGGGTAAGTGGAAAGAGGATTCTGGAAGGAAAGCCAAGTGTAGAGAAGTTAAAGTGTCTCCCTGCTACATATGTTAGACCTGATCCTGATCAATCTGAGCCTACTTACTAGAAAGTAAAACAAAAAAAATGGTCTTAAACTTCATGCAATATATTTAATATAAAGTGCAATGTAGCTCTTAAAAACAACGTGGGGAACATAGAAAATCTTACTGGCGATATATTAGAAAAGCTGCTGGGAAGCAACTTTGTTATGTTTTGGTGTCTGATTCAAGCTTTCCTCTTGGCTGTGCCTTTACATTTCTTCTGAGCAAAACATGTTGCAACAGATTTCCAGCTAGCATGTATGAGAACAGTGCAGAAGATTTATCATGGCTGAACCCAACCTATGAACACTATAGTATAAACTAGAGAGAGTTCTGCTCCTGGGAGTTAATTAATAATCCTGCTCTAAGGCAGGTTACAACATTTCTGAACTTTGCTCTTGTCTCATATCTTAATCATACTATGGGCTCATTCCTACTACGATCTAAAGCAAATTGCTGATTGGTTTATATGACCGTCGTTCCCATTTGAAACCGGTTCTGATCCTGGTGTGATCAGTTTCAATCAGGATGAAGCGAGGCAAATGCAAAAAAAAAAATGCTCTTTCCTGACACTAGTTCTTTGGTGGATCTTTTGGAAAGAATAGATTCTGGAGTGTGTTCAACAAGTGGGAACTACGGATCTGAATCACATCATTCTGGTGGGGAGGAACTAATGGCAGAGGGGTGTTTACCATCCCTCCTTAGTTTTTGGTAGATCCACCATTCCTCCCCTCTCTCAGCACTGCCTTTGTGTTTCTGCTGTGACCTATGGGTGCAAGGTTTTTTTAAAAAAAAATCATAGAAAATTTGATTTATTGATGTTGCAACTACTTGCAAAGGCAAGTAGTTACAAAACCCATGAATCGAATTTTCTATGAATTTATTTTTTTAAAAAAAAATCTATGACCCGTTTCGCACGGGCATAAAGTACGTCCCCAGGATGTACTAGGGTTAGGAAAGGGCATCCTTTACGCACACCCCTAACCCTAGTACGTCCTGGGGACGTACAAAATGGCGGCGCATAGCGTCCACACGTCCCACAATGGAAGTGACGTCATGAGTGCACCATTGGCCACTTGTTGCACCACTTCCAGGGTGCAAAAAGAAGCCACTTTTTGCGGCTTCTTTTTGTTGCATCCGGGAACCGCGCGGTTTGACCACTGTGATTCTCGGACGCAGCAACCGGCAGTGGCAGAAGACCTCCGTTTTCAGGCGGTCAGTAATGCACCCATATTAGATCCAGGCAGGACAGGGGGAAGAAAGACCCCCGCAGGTCACCTCCAGCCCCCTGCCATGCTTGGACTGGATGATCCAGGCATGGCAGAGGTGTGGAGGGGACCCGTGGGGATCTTTCTCTCCCTGCCATGCCTAGATCAGGTGATCCAAGCATGACAGGAGTCCGGAGATCTTTCTCCCCCTGCCATGCATGGATTGGGTAATCCAGGGATGGCAGGGGTCCGGAGGGGACCCGTGGGGATCTTTCTCCCCTCTGCCATTCCTCTCCTACTTGCAGTTGCAATACCAATGAATCAATTTTTCAAGCAATTTAATTTAAAAAAAACTATAGTTCCCAAGCCAGGCTGCCTAGTCTGCCACTTACATCACTAATGACACACAGATGATTGACATTCATTTTGAAGTGGCGCAAACTAGTGGGGTAACAATCATGCCAAAAAATAAGTGATTACAGAAAAGGTCTACTTTCATAGTGGAAAAGACGGACCTTTTGGAATTGCTTTACCAACACTAAGAGAAGGCGAATCCCAAACCGGTTTAAATGTAAGTGGGAATGAGCCTTATGTTTGCTTCTTTATTTTGATACATTCAGGAACGTACAAATCTCATAAACCTATGGTAGCAGATATATTAACCCCACAATAAATTATTTCCTTTAAGCAGTGTATCCTTCCACACAACACAATTATAGCAGCTTGATGCCACTTTAGCTGCAATGGACTCATCCTATGGAATTCAGGAACTTGTGGTTTTGTATTGAGAATTTTCTGCTAGTGCATGGATGTAGACTAGAGTAGTGCTACTTAAAGTGGTGATCCGTGGACCAGTGCTGTAACCATTGGCTGCCATTCCCTAGAGAAATTCCATGAAAGGGAAGATTGTAGTCAATGGACACAAATACAGTTCTGGTTCCGAGCACAATGGGACGGAAGGATCTGCCATATCAGATAGCCCGAGAAGACTGGGACTAGAGCTCTCTAGCAGAGAAGACCCTCTCCAAACTACAAACTGCATGGCAGTTAAAGCAAACTGCTATAACTTTGCAGTGTGGATACACCCAAAGCTACCCCCAGAAAGCAAGGGCAATTTAAACAGAAAACTTAAAACAACAGGCAAGACTGATTTCACATTTGCTTTCTGATATTTTCTCTTCTGATTTTCTGGCAGAGATGAAAAAGGAAAGTATCTCTCATAATCGGAACAGACTTTTAATATGAAAGTTTAGAAACTTCAGTAACTTCCCTCCCCACATTCTGACAAGAATTCCACATGTGTTATTTATAGCAAGGGGTTGCAACACTTTGGACAAGCTGCAGCTGAACTGTACTGATTTCCAGCTGAGCATATCCAGCTGATAGGTTAGATAGGAACCAGAGTTAGCAGGAATCTCATAATACTGTAGTGGCACCTGTTCAACCTGTCCTTCTAGCCTAGTACACCCACTGAGTAAATATGTGCTTTGAATTCCTCAAAGATTCTGTTTGAACAAATACATTTCTAAAGAAGCATACTGTATTCTGAGTAATGAAACTAAGAACAAAATTTTCCAAAGACAGACCTCTGCTAGCATTATGGATCCAAAGTACTGGTCATCTGATACATCCACAGATTCAGAGTATTAATTTCCATGGCTACCATGACATTCCAGAAGGAGTGGCTAGTAGAAAGCTATTGTCATGCCAATGATTTTGGCACCTTTGAATTCTAGGAATAGGAACTACATCCTTCTACCTCTTGTTCTTTCTTCAAGGCTACCTTTGCTACTGGAATGTGGAAGAACAGTGTGATGCAGCAGCTAAAAAGTCCAATGCAATTCAAGGCTGCATCAATAGAAGTATAGTGTCCAGATCAAGGGAAATAATAGTGCCACTCTGTTCTGCTTTGGTCAGGCCTCACCTGGAATGGTGTGTCCAGTTCTGGGTACCACAATTCAAAAAAATGGAGCCCTGGTGGCGCAGTGGTTAAATGCCTGTACTGCAGCCATTCACTCAAAACCACAAGGTTGCGAGTTCAAGGCCAGCAAAAGGGCCCAAGCTCGACTCAGGCTTGCATCCTTCCGAGGTCGCTAAAATGAGTACCCAGACTGTTGGGGGCAAATTAGCTTACTTGCTAATTAGCTTACTTGCTGTTCACCACTATGATCTTTGGAATAGCGGTATATAAATAAAACAAATTATTATTATTATTATTATTATTATTATTATTATTATTAAAAAAGATGTTGACAAGTTGGAGCGTATCTAAAGTTGGGTGACTAAAATGGTGAAGGTTCTGGAAACTGTGCCCTATGATGAGTGACTTAAGAAGCTGGGTATGTTTACCAAGAGAAGACCAAGAAGTGATATGATAGCCTTGTTTAAATATTTGAAGGAGTGTCATACACTAAATCATCACAAAGCAAAGTTGTCACTATCTCAGCCACCCATTAAAAAAGTTTTGGTTTTTGGAATATTTTGGGTTTCAGAATTCCCCCCCCCCCAAAAAAAAAAAGAGAGAGAGAGAGAGAGAGAGAGAGAGAGAGATTCACCGTGTAGCTGAGCTTTGTTCTGTCTTTTTGGTCAAGAAGCAAATAGGCCCTGGGCACATAGAGCCTCAAGATCAAACAGCACAATAAGAACTATTCTATGATGGTCCATACAGATATGTCCCTCAGTCCCAAAAAGCAGAGAGTGGTTGCTGCAATGTGACTTGATGTACTCAGAGGTGTGTTTGTGTGGAGCTTCTTTATCATTTTCCTTCCTGCCACTTGTCCATTCCAAATCATGCTACCACCCCATGCTACCACCTTCCAGCTGTATTTCTGCAGGAGAAAAGCTGTGGGTGGAAATCAAGATTTCAAACAACCTGTGGGAAGGAAAAGGAAATGGTTCAATGCCAACACTGTTGCTTTCTCTTTCTCCTTCTTTCTCCACCTTTTCCCTTGGTTCATAATTTCAGCTACCCTCTTCTTTGTATTTGTTCTCCTTAAATCAATTGGAAAAATTCATGGAACCACCTATCAGCCACTTCATGGGATACTAAACAAACCTGACTGTCTCTTGGAAAGTATAGCATGAAATTGTTAGTCAATGTGAAAACAGTTTGTTTTCATTTCTAAAATCTTCACTTTTAGATGCTGGCATAATTACTTATATTACGAACTAACAATAACAATTCGCACAAAATGGTATGGAAACATGTCCACGTTTCTATTTACCTACAGCCATTTCCATCTAATTACAAATATGACTAGGCAAATCACTATATGCTAAGTTAATGTTTCATGGGAAATTTAATACCAAACTCTAACAACCAGACTTACTTACATATTACCAAGGCTTTCTAAAAGCTAAGCATTTTTGCATTTGGCATGCAGGGTTTTTTTTAAAAAGAAAACATACATATAGCACCAACTCAGGGTTGATTATTGTCACAGTATGTATGGAAAGGACTTTAACCCTTTGTTTACCTTCCAGGTTGGGATTACGCCACACACACCCAAAACAATACCAGCTACTGAGGAAAATAACAAAGGAAGAAAGGATAGAATTCCTTCTTTATACCTGCTACAGTCTAAATAATTATCAATCCTCATGCCACCTGAGTCTATATACATTTTTAAAACTTTAAATACAAAGATGCATTTAACACCATCCCTAGACTTTGTATTCTGCTTTTGAAATAGGATGGGAATTTTAGTCATTCCTCCCCCTGCTGCCGCTTAAGTCTACACAGATTCTAATGCAGCCTTCTCAGCTGTTTAGCAGAGAATTCTAAGTAGCTCACCAAACTACAAATCCCAAGATTCTGCAAAATGGAACCATGCCAGTGAAAGTAGTAACAGACTGTTATGCCTATTTAGTGTAACTACACTATGTGCCTTCTTGTTATTCTACTTTGTGCTAGTGCAAAAGTGTGTTAAGTGGGGAAATCTGGTCCTTCCTGTAATTCCAGTAAAGTAAAATCTTTCTACAGAAACATTTATGTAGCTTTGTCAAAAAAAAAAAGTGGAATGCTAAGGCTCTGGAAAATAGGGAAGAAAGTTATTAGGAAACCAACTGGAGTAATTTTTAACCCATTCATCACTCATGTGATGGAATATCCAACCATCACCAAGAACAAAAAAGAAGCACAATAAAAGCATTGGTAGACTGAGCAGAACAGATCTATGAACCCCACTTCCTGGAAGATGAATTGAAGCACCTAGAATGGGCTCTACAGGCTAATGGTTACTCCAGCTTAGACATCAGAAAGGCTCCCAGACCCATAAAAAACCATAGGAATAAAGGCAAACAACCACCCAGAAGGAAAGCATTTTTACCATACATCAAAGGAGTCACAGATAGAATAGGGAAACTGGTGAGGAAAGACAACCTACAAATGATCTACAAACCAACCAAGAAAATCCAGCAAATGCTGTGTTCAGCGAAGGACAGAAGAGACCCTCTCAAGGCCGCAGGAATTTACCACATACCATGCAGCTGCAGACAAATCTACATAGGGACCACCATATGTGTTGTTCAAACACAAATCAAGGAACACGAGAGACACTGCAGACATTTCTGGTCAGCCAGAAAAATAAGCAGTAGCAGAACATATTGTAAACTATCCTGCGCATAAACTGCTGTTTGAAAACACTGAAATTCTGGACCATGCCAACAACTATTGGGTCAGAACACACAGGGAAGCCATTGAAATCTACAAACACCCAGACAACTTCAACAGGAAAGAAGAAACCCTTAAAATAAACAAAGGGCCCAAACAAACAGGCCAAAATAAAGCTGCTTCAGGTTTGGGATGCATGCATCATTTAAACTGCATACCTCCAAAGTGACCCGAAGCAGCTTTATTTTGGCCTGTCTGTTTGAGCCCAGAATTTGGATACCAGTCATGAAAAACACCAAAATCATGACCCAGCAAGTGCAAATGAAAACCTGAAAAGGGAGTATTGCATGCTACAATGTTGTACATACATCTTACTTGCCAAACTGGCCTACATCCTATTATTAGTCCAAACCAGCATAAACCCACTGACCAAGTGGGAGTTTTGTATGTGTTCAGCAACGGATTCAATGGGTCTACTCTAATTGCGACTAACCAATATTATTCCAGTGAATTTGCATTACACAATCAGCAGTTTGATATCACTTTAAGTATCACGGCTCCATCCTGTAGAAAGTAAGGTATTAAATTCTCTGCTGAAAAATGCTGGCATTGTAGCTCAGGAAAGTAGACTAGAATTCTCTAGCAAAACTCTTAAGAATGGAGCCATGACAATTAAAGTGGCACCAAACTATTATAACTATATAGTGTGGATATTTTCTGTTGTTGCTGACTTTCATTCTGTTACTTACAATAGCATTATGTTGGATGTGCCTTTAGGCTGCTGGAGTCCTCACTCTATGGCATTTAGAGACTGATGGGGGGGCGGCATAAGAGGTCTGGGTATGTCCCTATAGATGCAGAACAATGAAATCATCTGCTAAGACCTCTAGAGGATTCCCAGAGGTCTCAGCAGATGATGTTATTGTTCTGTGTCTGGCTATAGGTACATAGCTAAATGTTTCTTCATGCCTCCCTGCCTCCCCTCTGAGCATTAAATGGCCATAAAGGCTAGTAGGTGAGTCTTGGAGGGGACAAGAGGGAGATGTATTGTACTTCCATCTGTGAAGAACTTTACAATACATCTTATACATATCACCTACTTCTGACTTAGTGTTACCTTGAGGTCCTCATGAAGCTGATCCACTATTTTTAACAATTATTGTAATGATTTTAATATTTTTATTATTGCCATGCCTTTAATGGCTTTCTTATGATGCTTTTAATGCTGATGCTTGCAATGGCATTTATTAACCACTTCTAACTTTTAACAAAAAGGCATTCTACGAGTCTGTAGATCAGGGTTCAAATCCCCATTCAGCCATAGAAACCCACTGGGTGACCTTGGGCAAGTCACATTCTCGCAGTCTCAGAGGAAGGCAATAACAAACCCCCTATGAACAAATCTTACTAAGAAAACCCTGTGATAAGGCCCCCTTAGGGTTTCCATAAATTGGAAATGACTTGAAGGCAGGCATTAACAACAATAGTACAATGGACCCTTGTTATACCCTGGGGTTTGGTTCCAAGATCCCCTGTGGATAACAAAATCCATGGATGCTCAGGTCCCATTAAATATAATGACATAGCAAAATGGTGTCCCTTATAAAAAATGGAAAATCAAGGTTTGATATTTGAAATTTATACTTTTTTGAAACATTTTCAAACCATGGATGCCTGAATCCATGTATAAAAAATCTGTGTATAAGAAGGGCTGACTACATAAATAGTAGTGACTATATAGCACTACTGATGTTCTATCAGAACTGCTTGTCCCATTCATAGGACCTAAAATTGGATGTTATGGAAAACTCTAGAAAATTATTATTATTATCATTAACATTTATTTATAAAGCGCTGTAAATTTACACAGCGCTGTACATACAATCTTTTTAATAAATTGTTTGAATCTGCTTAAACTGATTTCACTTGGATGACACCCTGATATCTCTTTATATAAGCTAAGCTATAATAATAACCTTCATTTAAAACACCCTTTCCACCAAAGGGCAGAACACCAATATATACAATCAAAGATAAACACAATAAAGCATATCACTATAAATATACAAAAAAAAAACCCAACATCCTCCCAGCCACTACCTACATACAATTGTTGTTGTTGTTACCATCATCATCATTATTTTTATTATTATACTTGGTTTCACATTCTATAAAATGTCACTGGAGTTTTGGATTCTGTCCAAGAATGTAGAAATCACTGAAGTATCATCAGATAATGAAAGCAGCCAAAAATAGATGAATTTGGTATTCCAGTGATGTTATCACTCCCACTTTTTTTGAGGGGGGGGGGGCTTTTATGCTTTTCCTCAAAAAAAAAAACATAGCCACTTCTTAAAAGATTTTTTAAAAAATTTTTTAATATGAAATACAATTTATGAAACAAAAGTTTCAAATTAATTATACCACTGTAAAAGATTCACACCACATGCTGTATATAATCCAGAGTTAACAATGTTCCTTCTACTAAGGGTTTGAAGTGCACAGTTAACTTCAATCCAGTTCCTGTTAGCTGTGTCAGAACCAAAGCCAGAAAAGTACTCCTAACAGAGATGCTTTGGGCACATCTATACACACAGTCGTTTGGTTACGGCTTAGATGGGCACTGACTCATCACATGCTGTCCACCTCTGGCACAAAGGTGGTAACTGTACCAATCTTTGGAGTGATTTGCCCATTAGTCCACAGTGAGGAAGAAGCCCCAAAGGATTTGGTCTCATGTCAGAAAAAGATCTTTCTTTCATTTAAAGCCAAAACCCAACACATGTTGGTGGACTTCCTTCCTTGAAAGATAGTGACCTTTGAATATAGTCATTCGCTGAGTTACTAATCTCAGCCCCACTCATTAATAA
Source organism: Sceloporus undulatus (assembly GCF_019175285.1). Classification (NCBI taxonomy): domain Eukaryota; kingdom Metazoa; phylum Chordata; class Lepidosauria; order Squamata; family Phrynosomatidae; genus Sceloporus; species Sceloporus undulatus. The sequence continues at coordinate 45,087,515 of NC_056524.1, read as the reverse complement.
GTTGACAAATTTCATCACTCCTGAACAGAATGTGAACCCATAGAAGCAATATTGGCTTTTGAGGTGCTAAATTTACTGCCAGACTTGACAAGACCTTGATAGTTTATAAGCTTATATATTATTGTTATTCTTTTGTAAGGAACACATTAATAAAAAAAAGTCATAAAGGAATTGACTTATAGCTCATTGTTTGTAACATGTAGCTGCAGTATCAAAACCACACAGATGATGTCAGAATATATTCCCTTCCCTTCCTCAAGGGCTGAAAGAGAACCAGTCCCTGCACACCCACATTGTTCAAACCCACATTGTTACACAATGAATGACTCAGCTGCCTTGATACACAACAAAGAGATCAGTTGACTTAATTTTTAGCAAAAAATAAAGAAGGTATATTTGGATTCTTGAACAGCAACAATGTTCAAAAGTGTTCCTTTCCCTTTGGAAATTTCTATTATTCCTGCCTTTGGGGGGGGGGGGCTTGCTTGCTTTCACTGTGAGCCAGACACCACATTACTCATTGCACAACCTAGAAACATTACTAGTTTGGGTGACAAATTTCAGGCTCAATCAGGCAGCATGACCACTTATAGCTGAGCAATTCTGACAGTTATAGTCCCAAAAAATCTTTTCTAAACTATTTTAGTATGTAATTGCTCCGCTTAAATAACCCATTTACCTCATCAGAATTCAAGCCTAAGTTGGGAGGCAGCAGGGTCCTGCTGCAAGGTTTTTGCCACAAAAGCTGCCAGGCGAGTACAGCCCAGCTGCAGCCCAGGTCCCAGGCAAACTCTGACAGGCATTTTTCAAAGTTGGAAAACTCCTGGCTTCGAAATAAGGCTGCCAGAGCTCACCTGGGACGAGGGCTGCAGCTGTGTTGTACTCGCCCGGCAGCTTTAGCAGCAAAATCCTTGTGGTAGGGCCCAGCTGCCTCCTGATTTAGGCTTGAATTTGGACGATGTAAAATGGGTTATTTAAGTGGGATGATAAGCTCCAGATTGTGCATTGTACTAATTTTTATCTTTCATTTTTCTTGACTACATATAGCTGTTGGTGGTGTGTGCCTTCAGGTAGTTTCTGAATTATGATGACCTGAAGGCAAACCTAGATGTAGTACCTTATATTTATCTCTGCTGAAATTCGGAGGTATTTTTGTTTTTGTGTTTTTGTTTTGGTTTGGTTTGGTTTTGCCCATCTAATCTCCTGTCTTCCAAAATCCTTATGAATTGATCCTGTCCTCTGTAGTATTCATATGTTTATATGTGAAGTGTGAATTCCAATCTATTTTAAAATGTATTGTTGTTATTGTGGTCATGCACCTTCAATTTGATTTTGACAAAGTGACCTTATGCTAGATTTGCATGGCAAAAATTTATTCAGAGGAAGTTTGCCATTGTTTTCCTCTAAGGCTGAGAGAATATGACTTACATAAGACTACCCAGGGGTTTCCATGGCTGAACAGGAATTCTGGCCCTGACCTTCAAGAGTCTTAGACCAACACAAACCAGTCTACTGTACTGGCTCTCACACTGGAATTACATATACTGAGTTGAAACTGGTAGTTAATTCCTGAGTGAGAAATCAAGAATCAAATTGAAAGAACTCCTTATATTATAATGATATCCAAAATTTGGTAAATGTCAGTATTCACACAACTCAGCCTCCAAGGAGGGGGCATTCCAAAACCAAGAACTAACAGCCAAGAAGACCCCCCTCCCCATGTCTCTATATTCTCACATTGCCCTCTAAATTGGGATACATGTGGATTGTTTTAATATATGTATATCTTAGATAAAATGGACAGGAAAGGGTCACTTTGACTCAGACAACAATACAGTAATCTATTCAGGAAATGGAAAAAAAGAAGAAATGAGGTGGCTTTCATACTAAGGAAAGATATAGCTACAGCACTCAAAGCATACAACTCAAAGTCAAACCATATATTATCAATAAAGCTTCAGGATAAAACTATAAACATCACAATAATTCAGGTACATGCACAGATGCAACCACAGATGCAGGTGAAGAAAAACTTGAGAGATTCTATGATGTAGTTCAGGAAGAAATTGACAACATATCATCACAAGATTTCAAATCATTGGAGACTTGAATGCTAAAGTTGGCAAAAAATAAAGAATCAAAAACAGCAGGAAGATTTGGATTAGGAACAAGAAATAAAGCAGGAGAGCATCTGATAGAATTTTGTGAGGCCAACAATCTATTCATTGCAAATATCTGCTTCATACAACCAGATAGAAGACTATATACCTGGACATCACCAGATGATAAACACAAAAACCAGATAGACTACATAATTGCAAGTAGAAGATGGAGAAGCTCTATCTTTGTGGCCAAAACCAGACCAGGAGCTGATTTTGGCACAGACCACAAGCTTCTCATAACAAAAATCAGAGTTAAGCTGAAGAAGTACCGTACATAGTCGACTATAAGTCGACCTCATGTATAAGTCAAAGGCAATTTTTCTGGGGGAAACTATGGATTCTGGTATGACCCATGGATAAGTCGAGAGTAAAACTTAGGTGCATGCAACAAAGGATCTAAAGGATGGAGCAAAGGAAAATGATGCCAAAGAACAAACAAAATCCCAGCAGCCATAACTATTTGTGCTCACTCTTAAGGTTAAATGGATGAGGGAGTAATAGGGGTTGGTGCTTCCAGGACAGATTATACTCTTGCCTTTCACCAGGGGATATATATGAGTTGAAGTACAGTACAGTACTTACATTGATCCGTGGATAAGTCGACTCAGGTTTTGGGGGTCAATTTTTTAACCTAAATTTCTAGACTTATACATCAGTATATACAGTAAGCAAAAACCATCATTATGCCAAAATATAGCCTTAGTAACATTTCGGATGAATTCAAGAACAATGTAAGAAACAGATTTGAACTATTGAGTATAATCGCAGGAACTTGAAGAATTGTGGACAGAAATGAAAGACATAATTAAGGATGAATGCAAGAAAACACTAACAGTGGCCAAAAAGAAAGATAAGAAACAATGAATAACAGATTAAACACTTCATGCAATAAAAGAGAGAAGAAAAGTAAAAGCAAAAGAAGATAGGAACAAAGCCAGAAGTATGAATACAACTATAGTTTTTTGTGGGGGTTTTGGGCTATGAACACAACTATCCAACATCTGACATGCAGAGATAAGGAGAAATACTACAATGACCAATGCAGAGAAATAGAAGAAAACAACAAAAAGGGAAGAATGAGAGATCTCTATCAAAAAAACTGGAGAAATGAAAGCCAAGTTCAAACCAAGGGTAGGAGAAAAAAACAAGATAATGCAGGAACAAGAAGACATAAAAAGACACTGGAGGCAATACACAGAAGAGTTATACAAAAGAGATGGGGGAATGAATGATATTTGGAATGAGGAGCCATATGAAAATGAACCCCAAATTCTAAGAAGTCAAGTGGAATCTGCAATAAAGAAAATGGGAAAAAATAAATCACTGGGAACAGATGATATCCCAATTGAAATTGAACTGCTACAGTGCCTACACACAGATGCAACTTTAGTGCTAACTGAAATATGCTAACAAATATGGAAAACAAGGTGGTGGCAAACAGACTAGAAACGCTCGATATACACACCATTCCACAAGAAAGGAGATAAAAAGATTCCAGCAACTATAGAACAATAGCACTAATCTCACATGCAAACAAAACAATGCTCAAAATTCTGCAGCATAGACTCCAACCATACATGGAGAGAGAAATTCCAGAAGTGCAAGCAGGATTCAGAAAAGGAAGGGGCACTATATTGCAAACATGTGATAGCTAATGTAGCGTACCAAAGAATTTCCATGGACTATGGAATACACTCAGAAACATGGGCATGCCACTACCTTTGATAAGTCTGGATGAGGAAACTGTGCCAAGAAGAAGAGCAGAATTAGAATCAGAAAAAGCAAGAGTGGAGATAGGAGGAAGCAACATTAACAAACTAAGATACGCAGACAACACCATAATATTAGCAGAAGACATTGAGGAATTGGAACAGTTAATAAGGAAGGTCAAAGATGAAAGTGCAAAGGTAGGTCTGATGCTAAACATAAAGAAAACAAAAATAATGGCCACAGAGGAAATACACAAATTCAACCTAGACAACAAGGACATTGAAATAGTTAAATAATTCCCATATCTAGGATCAAACATTGACCAGAATGGAGACTGCAGTCAAGAAATAAGAAGAAGACTAGGAATGGGGAGGGCAGCTATGAAAGAACTGGAAAAATACTGAAGAGCAAAGACATACAACTGAGCACTAAAGTCAGAATCATTCAGGTCATTGTGTTCCCAGTTACCATGTATGGATGTGAAAGCTGGGCAATGAAGGAAGCAGAAAGAAAGAAAATCAACTCATTTGAAAAGTGGTGCTGGAGAAGAATACTTAGGATACCATGGACAGCCAAGAAGATAAACAAATGGGTTCTTGAACAGGTCAGACCAGGGCTCTCCTTGGAAGCAAAGATGATCAAGTTGAGACTATCATACTTTGGCCACATAATGAGAAGACATGGATCACTAGGAAAAAAATATGATGCAGGGAGAGGTAGAGGATAGAAGAGAGGAAGACCACAAACCAGATGGATAGACTCAAAAGGGGAGTTATGGGCAAGGGCTTGCAGGATCTGGGCAGGGCAATGGAGGATAGGGATTCTTGGAGATGTCTCATCCACAGGGTTGCCATGAGCCTCTCCATCTGATTGCCCAGGTGGATGCAGCAGTCAGGAGCACTTGCTTTCAACTTCGGCTGATATGCCAACTGCGCCCCTTCCTGGAACAATAGTACATGCACTGGTAGACTCTCGGCTCGACTTTTGTAATGTGCTCTACATAGTGCTACCTCTGTGTCAAGTTCGGAAACTTCAATTGGTACAGAATATGGCAGCCAGGCTGGTTACTGGCACATCTAGATTTGCCCACATTACACCAGTTTTAAAATCCCTTCACTGTTCCCTGTTAGTTTCCGGGCAAGATACAAAGTGTTGGTTTTAACCTTTAAAGCCCTATATGGCTTGAGTCCTGACTTCTTGCGGGAACGTCTTTTCCCATATCATCCTCGCACTCTTCGTTCTGCTGTGAAGAATCTGCATCAACCAAAGAGGACTAGACTCTCAGCAGTGACCCAGCAATCCTTTTCAGCAGCTGCTCCTAGACTCTGGAATGATCTGCCAGATGAGATCCGTCAGATTACCACCTAAGAAACCATTAAGAAGACTATTAGGATGGATCTCTTCCGGCAGGTCTTTCCAGACTAGACCACCTCCATTTACTTGCCTCCCCCTACTCCACTTTTCTCCCTTTTTCTCCATCCTCATTTCCATCCTCTCTGGACCCCGCTATAAACTTCCTATAAATCTCCTACTCATTTTAACTGTTATTTTATACTATTGTTTTAATGTTTAATCTCCTTTTAGTATTACTATGTTTTTATATTGGCGGGGGGAGGGATAGGGGTTTTTTTTTTAGAATTTTTAACTGTATCTTGTTTTATTGTTGTAATCCGCTTGGATTCTGAGTGATTAAGCAAGAATATGAATTATTATTGTTTATTATTATTATTATTATTAGTCGGAAGCTAACAACAACAACATCTCATTTGTCCTTTCAAATTGATTTGTATTTGTGTTTTAACTCATGTGGTGTGTCTGTTCATTGTTGTTATTACCCGCCTCAATCCGTGGGGAGAGGCAGGTAAGAGATGGTGATGATGATGATGATGATGATGATAATATACAGAAGAAGCCTTCTCAAAAGAGCTCAAACAGATATATACTATACAGTGGGCATTTGGTATCCACTGAGATTTGGTTCCAGGACCCCCCCATGGATAGTAAAATCCATGGGTGTTCAAGTTCCATTAAATGTAATCACATAGTAAAATTGTGTCCCTTATATAAAATAGTACAATCAAGGTTTGCTTTATGGAATTTATATATTTTTTAAATATTTTCTAATGGTGGATGCTTGAATCCATAGATAAAAAATGCAGAGGGCAGGCTGTACAGAAAGTGAGATGTGTAAAATCTACACATCTGGGGGGGAAAAGACAGCTCCTTTGAAACAATATGGTGTGGCCAGCAGGCAGTCCCCAACAGATAACACTAGGGAGAACATGGCCCTTGATAGAAAAGAGGTTAGAGAGAGGGAAAAATTGGCACTGATTATTTGAGACACATGCCTCCTTTCCCTTTCACAAAATATTTCTCAAGAAGTGAACTTCCTGTTCAAATGGACTGGAGTTGTGTAGGAGTCATTCTTTTATAAGATAAGAGGACAGACAGTGAGCACAACAACATTCTACTGAAAAAGAATAAAATAGAACACAAAGTTTCCTGGTGAGTTATAGAAAGAAAGCAGACACGTCAAATGAAAAAACACTGAGGAGGCAGGATGGAAAGTCTGAGAGACTGTGAAGGGAAAAGAATGTCTGCATTCACAATATTAAGACTGAGCCGTGGTATTATCCAGCAAAAGACTGAGGGGCTTTGGGATGCATGTTCCCCCTGAAGATCTTCTTATGTTTCCCAAGCTGCTGTTTTCTGCTGTGACCATCCCCACTACAGTGGTACCCCGGGATACGAATGCGCCGCCTTACGAAATTTCCGGGTTATGAAAAAAATCCAATTAAAAAAACTGTTCCGGGTTACGAAGGTTTTTTCGGGTTACGAAAAAAAATTTGGTGCTTTTCGGCGCTATTTCACACGAAATCGCGGCTTTTCCCCATTAGCGCCAATGGGTTTTTCGGCTTGCGAAGTATTCCGGGTTACGAAAGCGGCGGCGGAACGAATTAATTTCGTAACCCGGGGTACCACTGTATTTGTAGTTCTTACACTATGCAAAAGCCCAACCCTGAAATGACAAATGGGTCACCCAGTTGTTCCCACACTTTTTCTACAGCACACACAACTGCAGGGACTTCCAGCCTTGTATTTTGCTGCACTGACAAAATGGCCGTGCAATAGATGGACTACATTTTATTAGTTCTATTTAATAAATATCCATCCTTTCTCCCAAAACTGGGACTCAGGGGCCTCAGAGATTTAGGACACAGCTTAAAAACCACAAGAAGTATATTTAAATACAATTTATAATATTAAAAATTGAATTTAAAGCCATTTAAAATCATCTCAGAAAGAAAGAAAGAATAGCATCCACATATTAAAAAACACTTTCTCATCAACCAGTCAGTTGCCAAAAGCCTTCTTGAATAAAAAGATCTTTGCCTGTCAGTGAAAGAACAGGGTTTATCGCTCCGCTTAAATAACCTGGCTTACTTCATCCTATTTCAAGCCTAAATCAGAAGGCAGCCAGGTCCTAAAGCAAGGATTTTACTGCTGAAGCCGTCAAGTGAGTTCAGCCCAGCTGCAGCCCAGATCACAGGCAAGCTCCGGCAGCCTTATTTGGGAGCTTTCCGACTTGGAAAAATGGCCACCGGAATTTGCCTGGAACCCAGGCTGCAGCTGGGCTATACTCACCCAGCGGCATCAGTGGCAAAATCCTTGCAGTAAGACCTGGCTGTCTCCCGATTTAGGCTTGAATTCGGATGGGGTAAACTGGGTTATTTAAGTGGAGTGATACAACGAGGAGGTGGAGCAGCTTAGAGGTGTATCCACCCTGCAGAATTAAAGCAGTTTTACACTACTTTAACTGCCATGACTATATCTTACAGAATCCGGGGATTTGTAGTTTAGTTAGGTATTCAGCCAGATCTGTCAGAGAACTCTAGTGTCTTGCCGAACTACAAAACCCAGAATTCTGGATGATAGAGTCATAGGGTCAAAGTGGTGTCAGATTGCTTTAATTCTGTAATGTGAATACACCTTAGCTTTTCTTGGAAGAGAGTCTTATACCCTGAGAATAGCCACCAACTCTGTTGCCAAATATACCTGTGAAAATGGGGGGAGTGGGAAAAGGGCTTTCCCCAAACCTGAGACCTGGGGCAGACCTGTATGGGAGAATATGGCACACCATTTCAGAATGGCTTCCTATACCTCAGTGCAAAGACAAAAGTAGAGATGTAACTTCAGATCATGCAAGCAAGACCACAAAGTTAACAGCCTTGTTTCAATTTTTCATGATTAGCACCTCCCAATAACAACATGCAGAAAACAGAGAGAAAAAAACCAAGAAGAGATCATGCTCCGCTGGTCATAGAGGTGTCTCTCTTGCATCACAGCAGTTGTGTCACTGCTAACTCCTGTGGCATGTAGTTATGCAAACCCTGCTGTCAGCAGTTAAATTAAATGAGTGGTATGGACATTTGAAAGATACAAGGCTCAAGGAAAGGCTTTGATTTATGACAACTGACCTTTCTGTCCATTATTTAACTGAGCTAGGAATTCAGCTTGCTTCACCTTCAAAATGATAATTGTGAAACCATTTTTAATGGTTCCAGGCTTTTTGCCACTATTCAGTCCGAGTGTTTCAATTAAAATGAGAAGGATGGTTATTCAGTAAAAAACATGGTTTACTGGTTAGATTGCTTTGTTGTAATGCACAGTTTAGCTTACATTAACAGCTCTGTTTTGAGCAATAACTATTTTAGATGGATGCATGGTACATCTTACACACTAGTAAGTAAATCTGTTCATACATATAGGGCATTGATTGGGTGAAACAAAAAAAGAAAAGCTAGCAGATATAAAAGTATTTCAATATTGAAAGCAGGGAACGAAGCAGGAAAATAGAGTTTTATGAGATCTTTTGGGCCTCCCTTGAACTAAATTTGGGCAATTTCATCATGGAGGGACAAAGATGTTTTAAAACCCAAGAAAGGGATTTTGTGCTTCCAGTTGGCTTCCTAACCAAAAGGCCTCTCCTGGACGTTCAAGATAAGGAGAAAAAATGTACAATTGGCCTAGGGGCTTTTGGGGTGAGACATTTTTAGATTTAAAAATGGAGCAAAGAGTATTGAAGGCTTTTCAAGGTCCCTGCAGAAGTAGTGCCCCCCCCCCATCCCTGGCAATTGCCCCCCCCCTGTTTTAAGTCCAGTCAATAAATTTCAGCATAAATGTGCATCTGAAGAAGTGAGCTTTAGTCCTCAAGAGTAAAAGTCTAGAAGGCAAAAACTGTCAAGGACAATTAAAGAGATGAGTATAACTTAAAGAAGACTGTAAAGTGATATACTAGCCATCATCAAAATTCTGAAGGTCTGTCAAAGAAGCTTTTTTCTACTGTTCCATCCAGAGGGTAGAGCTCAAACCAACTGATTTAAATTGTAAGAAGTATAATGCCAACTAAGTAGTAAGAAGAACCTCCTAACAATAAGATCTATTTGACAGTGAAAAACACTCCCTCCAAAAGTGGTAGACTCTCCTTCATTGGAGGTTGTTAAATGTGGGGTATCCAACTCTCAGCAGAACTTTAGTGGTGGATAACTGCACTGGAAGCAGTGGCGTCACTAGGATTGGTCTCACTTGGTGTGGTAACTCATGGTGTCACTCCCCGCATTGACCTCTTCCCATACTACACCATACAGAATCCTTAGTAATATTTTTGTATTAATTTACTTATAAATTGTAATTCTCATATATCAGTGAATGTAATGGTAATAGTTGTGACGTAAAAATTAAATGTATACCTTTAAATTATGATATCATACACAGATAATAAATGTGTTTACATATACATAGGTTCATGTGGTTAAAGTGAACATTTGGTAAAATGTGATATTTTTATGACCCAGGGACAAGCATTCAGGAAGTCCAAACATCTACGAAAGCAGAAAATAACTATGCTTCAGGGATCTGCATGGCCAACACAAAAAGTATGTTACAATAGCAGAGATAATGATAACATTTGGCTATGCATCTGAGACCTTTGATGCTATCTCTGATTCTGCAACTAATTTTTCCATAAATCCATGCAAATATACTGTTTGCAAAAGACCATGTGGCCACATTTTTTCCAACACAGTGAGAAGTTATCACATTCTAGCACCCACAGGTGGCTTGAACTCAGTCTTGCCTGAAACTTAACAGAAATGACACTCACATTTGTCCATGTCTACAGAGTAACAATTATCTGCTTTACCTCATACTCACATGTTCCTGAATCAAAAGCAGACAGAAGTGGCCTTTTGAAATAAAACTGTCATAGTTTTTTTTGTGTGGGGTTTTTTTTTTTTTTTTGGACTATGTGGCCATGTTCTAGAAGAGTTTCTTTCTGATATCTAAAGATGCCAGCCACAGATGCTGGTGAAACATTAGGAAGAAACTCCTCTAGAACATGGCCACATAGCCCGAAAAAACCCACCAAAAATTATGGATGCCGGCCATGAAAGCCTTCAACTTCAAATTAAAACTGTCATGTTCTGATTAAGAGACTGAGACAGAAAGTCCCCCAGTTTCAGAGCCTTATTACATGAGGCAGGTGGGGCTTATTGTGTGATGCCATCCCTCTTCTGTTGTTCTCCCATTAAAGACCATTTTTAAAGCTTTTATTCATATTAACACACACAAAATGTGTTAATTACCTACTTTCCTGCTTCTGTTGTGCTATGCTTTCCTATGCAAAAAGTAGTCAGGGTGGTCTAAGGTCTTCCTTCAGATATACTAATCCATGCCATATAAACCAGGGATAGATCACACAGGTAGATCAGAAGCTACTGACTTTCCTTCATAACTGATTAGTTCAGTCTGGGAAGTCTGATCTTCCTGATCGAGAAAGTTGTTTTTAAAGATAATATTGTTTTCATTTATGGGGGCATCTCTGTGTTTATGTGCATGTATGTGATAAACAATGAAAATGGGCAGGGATAATGTCTTGAAGGATGATTGCATGGGCAGTCCCAAATGTGATTGTGTGCAATAAATAATTAATTTAATAATAATTTGTTTTATTTATATACCGCTATTCCAAAGATCATAGCGGTGAACAGCAAGTAAGCTAATTAGCAAGTAAGCTAATTTGCCCCCAACAGTCTGGGTACTCATTTTAGCGACCTCGGAAGGATGCAAGCCTGAGTCGAGCTTGGGCCCTTTTTCTGGTCTTGAACTCGCAACCTTGTGGTTTTGAGTGAATGGCTGCAGTACAGGCATTTAACCACTGCGCCACCAGGGCTCCATAAAGTTTTGGTGCAAAAAGATGCTGTAATCCCAGAATGCTTCTGAAGATGTGCTAGGAATGACAGCAATCATGACTGAATAGTGTTTTTACAGACAACACTATTGTAGCAGGACAAGAGCCTCTAGCAAAAAGTTCCTCAGTATGCTTCATAGTTAGAAAATGTATTGTTTTCAACCTCTCTTTAAGGTACAAAGGTTGTATCTTGACTTACACCAGCCTTTCTCAAATAGTGGGGCGGGCCCCCCAGGGGGGGGCGCGAGGCTCCGTAAAGGGGGGCGCGAGGCTCTGTTATGCAGAGGTGTACTTATAACAATTTTATGGACAAATGATACTATTTACAGTCGCGCGGGGTGTGTGAAATGTTTTCTTCTTCCTAGGGGGGGCATGACAGAAAATAATTGAGAAGCACTGACTTACACAGTCATTTTAGCAACGACCAGAATGACTAGCCTTGCCATTAGGGCAGGGATTACAGCAGGAATGATCAAAGTGTGGCCCTGGAGTGATATGCACCCTTCCAAAGCTGTTTTTTCAACCCTTGGCTCCTCTAGACTCCTCAAAGTAACCTTTTTTTGTCCCCCAAAAGAGTGAACCGACTCGTGTGGAAGCCTCTAGGAGTGAAAATTCACCTTTTAAATAGGTAGCAAGAGTCTTCCTGTATATTATACAATTGGATTTCTGTATTCATGGGGGATCCATTATTCACACACACACAGAGAGAGAGAGAGGGGGGGAGGGAGGGAGATGAAACCCCGCACATGTTCAAGTTCATTAAAATTAATGGTGCCGAGGTCACATGCACACACCACCATTAACCAAAATGGGGACTTGCCATCTGTGGAAGGTTAAATCCACAGATGGCAAGTGCACTGATAAGGAGGGAGGACTGTACATCAAAAAAGCCAACCTGAGTCTCAGTTTTGGAAAAGGATGGGATATTTAAAAATATGATAAATAACAAATGCCTGGTTTTTCAAAACGAGAAGTAGCCTTCTACCAACTTCTCATTTGATACTGTTGGTTTTTTTTGTTTTTGTTTTTGTTTTTGTTTTTTGTTTTTTTTGTGTTTTTTTTGGAAGCATTTATGGAGATCTATACAGCCTTCAAAGGCTCCCAGAAGTGATCCTTGGAGGCACTGCAGTTGCCCACCCCTGTGTTAGGGAAACTTTTGGCCCTCAAAATATTTTGAAATGACAGCTCCCACAATCCCAATGGGCATGTTGGCTGGTTCTTGTGAGAAGTGAAAAGTCCAGACATGTGGGGGACTTATGCTTTCTCTTCAATGCATTGGGGGAAATGGTGTGGCTGCCTTGGAAGGCCATTGTGGAAAGGCACAAAAAAGTGGTTTGGAAGACAGATCTTGTATGTGTGCCATGTTCCCTGACATGCATCCACAAAACAGGCCTGCTGCTCCAAGTGCAGTAGCAAAGAACAATGTCAAATCACCACAACTCTGTGGCTCATAACAATAAAATGGGAGAACATCCATACATGATACCATGAACCCCTTGATAATGGGTTGGTTAGAAATGTTATTAATAATTGACATTGCTTAGTACAGGAACAGCCAACGTCTAGAGGTTAGAGAGCTACACTTTTTCCCTCCCTGCTTTTCCAGACCACAGGGGGCCCCTCCAAACTCTAACTTGCACCCACTTCAGTTTGGTAAGCTTGTTCTGGCCACAAAACATCCATCGCACCATTGGTGGGCCATGGTTGGCCATTTTCCCCCATGCTTCCTGGCCCGCTTTAGATCAGATTAAGGCCCTCCACCAGCACCACTCCAAACAGGAATTACTGGACTCCTGAAACAGGCTGGGATGGAAAGGGGGCAATTGCACATCCTAGAGGGCACTATTTATCATATTCAGTCAAAACCAGTATTTTACAATATGAACCAGCTATGGAAGGCAAAAGAAGTAGAGGGCCACTGGCTGTAGTGAAGACTCAGTATGACATGTAGCTCACAGGCCACATTTCATATTCCACTGGTTTAGTGTCATCATAGATTGCTATAGCAGTCATGGGTATTACTGCTAAATATAAGATAGATTCTTCCTGATGTAGTTCTGGAAACTTCAGTGCCTCATCGACCACTACTAAAGAAATCACTCCTGCATACCCTCCAACTGTCCTGATTTGACAAGCAAAATTCCAACTAATCCTAGTACATCCTAGTAAATTACTAGCACAAGTCCTAATAAACAGTTTTTTAAATTATACTTTTTCCCCTAACATTTGGTAAAGTTACATGGTGAAGAAGTTTGGAGAAGTCAACACTTTGCACATTTTTATGGAACACTTATTGATCTTACTAAAAGTATTGTCCATCTGTGGAGTAAACCATGCTAGTAGCTTGTATTGGAACAGTGTTCATTTGCTTTTCAGTGTGCATTTCTTAGGCCTGTGAAAGAAGTTTTTCCAGCTTAATTCATCTTGACCTCCTTCATACAGCCCTTCAGTAATTTGTCTTGTCTGGCATTCTTGGGGTTTTTTTTTGTTTGTTTTTTGTTTTTGGTTTTTTTTTTTGCAAGTGTGATGCGTCATTGATGCAGAGATATAATCCATGGTAAGTTTATGAACTCTGAACTAAATGGAGGTTAATTGGTAGTCTATTTACTTCCAAATTCCTTTGCTTTCAGAACATAAATATTGCAGAGGAAGGGCATGTATAAAGATTTAAGTATTACTGCACTTATATTTCAGAACTGTATAGTATTTTTAAATGCTTAATCCCAGAGACAGTCAAGAAGACAGTATGAACTTATGGCAGTCCTTCAATGTGACCTTTGTCAAACATACCTTTGCATAAGAGGTGGTTGCTCAAGCATAAGGATTGCGGAAAAAATATGCCTCAAAGGAACAGTCTTGAATGCCAGCCATAATGGAGATACCTGCTGGAAATATGAATGCATTCTTGTGTAAAATCAGTTGGTACAGAAATCTGGCTGCTCACAGAGAAAGAGAAATCCAAAACAAGATCCTTCTGAGAGGAAAATTCAAAATATAATACAAACGGCTCCACAAAATTTACTTTTAAAAAAATAAGTCCATAGGAGCTTTTCTGCTGTTTTCTAATAGAGATCTCCTACAGCTGATTCTTTTACAATCTCAAATCATTTCCATCCCCATTTTGGAACTGGACAAATTTGATAGACACAAGTATTCTCAACAAGGAGAGCATCTTGTTCTTATGCCCTGGCAAGGCAACTCTGATTTATGGCAACACTGTCATAGGGTTTTCTTGGCAAGATTTATTCAGATTTTCATTACATTTCTCTGAGGATGTGACCTGCCTAAAGTCATCCTGTGGGTTTCCATGGCTGTGTGGGAATTCAAATTCTGGTCTCCCAGAGTCCTAGTCCAACACTCAAACCACTACACTAAGAAGTGGCCTGAAGTGAACACACTACCAAGAGTATTTAAAAACAATTAATAGCAGAGACACTTAAGTCATTGGAGGGACCAAGGGCTGGGAAGATAGTTCTGAGGGAAAAGAAGCCTCAAACTGTTTAGGATCAGTAATGAGAAAAATCCTGTGGAACTCAGTGGTCATCACATAATTTGGACCCAGTGTAGCGGGATCTGAGAGATCTAGTGTAAGAAATCGAAGAGATCTGATCATCACAAGGTTGAACTGCCTAAGAGGTTCTTTTCTGTAGACTGCAACTGTTGCTCTTTGCCTGTGGAACTAGTTCACCTGGTTCTCTTCCCCTCAAGATCATTCATTTCCAATATTCCATTATGGTGCAACTCATTAGAGTTTCTGAATGAGACCCACCATCTAGATCCATTTCCATATGGTTTCACGTTCTGGCTATGGGACAGAGACAGTTTTGTTCATCTGTCGGGTATGCTTTGATTGAGAGTTCCTGCATGGCAGGGGGTTGGACTGGATGCCCTTGTGGTCTCTTCCAACTCTATGATTCTATCATCTCAGTGGATGACCTATGCCAACAACTGAACAAAAAGAATGTGTTCCTCTTGGTTCTATTGGACCATTCAGTGACTTTCAATACCATCAACCATGGTAACCATCTGGGCCACCTTGCTCAGGTAAGACTTGGGGGTCATTCCCACTGCAGTTTGCTCCGAAGTGGGATTTGGGGCAAATGACCCATGTTCCCATTTGAAACCAATTCCGATCCTCATTAGATCAATTCCAGGAGGAAAGGGCAAACACAAATAACCATCAGTCCTAAACTGGTGGCTGTCATCTGTAATGGACTGGATGAGGTTAATCCAGACAAAACAGAGGTGCTCTTGGACAGATAAAAGGCAGATCAGGGAATAGAGATTCATTCTGTGCTGAATGGCAGTAACTGTCCCTGAAGACACTGGAGATTATCAGATGAGGAAAAAAGCCGGGAGTAAAAGGCATAAGACTTCCCCGTGAATGGTTTGTTGCTGGAGCATTTCTGAATCTTCACAGAATAAGTCCTGGATGAGCGCATGTGTCTGAAAATCTTCAGTGTAATCACACAATTATGTCGGGAGAATGTCTTTTACCCCATCTTTTTTTCCCATCTGATAATCGCCACTGTCTTTTGTTTGGGTGTACTCCTGAATTCAATCTTGAGCCTGAAGGCTCATGTTTTAGGGGTGGTCAGGAGTGCATTTGCATTGTTAAGGTTTGTGTACCAGCTGCGCCAATTCCTAGAGACAGTGGATCTGGCTCTGGTGGGACTTGAGTTAGTTACTTCCAATTTGGATTACTGTAATGCATTGTAATTACGGTACTGTGAACTGGTTTTGAAGAGCATCCGGAAATTTCAACTTGTCCAAAGAGCTGCAGCCAGATTGTATACTGATGCTGGCTACAGGGGGCAAACAATTTTCTTGCTGCAACAGCTCCACTGGCTACCAGTCTGTTTCTGGGCACAATCCATTGTGCTGTTTATGACTTATAAAGTCCTATACAGATCTAGGTTATCTGAAAGACTGTATTATGAACCTCCCTAGGATTTGAGATCTTCTGGGAAGACCCTTCTTTCTGTCCCATCACTCTCAAAGGTGCATCTGGTGGTACAGGAGAGGGCTTTCTTGGTGGCTTCTCCAAGATTCTGGTATTCTGTTTCCAAAGAGGTTAGATATCTTTCCAAAGGCAGATGAAGACTTTTTTGTTTCAGGAAGACTTTAAAATGATTGTGTAAAGGTGATCAACCTTGCATAATGTCCTGGACTGACTATATGTTGTTATCCTTCTAATTTTTGTGGTTGTAATTTTTTTGATAGTTGAATTTCATGCCTTATTTTTTTTTTGTATGCTGTGATTTTTAACTATGTTTAATTACTGTAAACTGCATTACTGCTGCTATTGTTATTCCAGTGACAAGACAATTGCATTAAGCTTGAAGGTGGTGCCATTCAGCCAGCAATCCAACTATCCACTACCCCCCCCCCCAATTAAGCAGGTTTAGATTCGCAGGATTTATCATTTAGTTCAACATCTATTTCATCATCTTACTGTATCTGTTTCACTGTTGAACCTATAGTGGTCTGTTATAAATAAATTGCTCAGTCATCACAGAAAAGAATGTGCTGTGCTTTGAAAATAATACATAAATAAAAATGCTTCTGGGTGTAGCAAGAAAAACAATATACCGTTACGGTTGCCAGAAACTCAAGGTCTGGCCCTGAGTCACCAGTTTTCATGGATCTCCTCCAGATGGGAGGTAAGTGTGCAAATTCTTCCATTTCGGAATTCTCAGGTCTGGGCAATATGATATGGCTGCATGGATGGATTCACATCAAATGTTGGAATGTATGTTTGGGATGGTCATATATGCATTATAGGCTATTTGGTAAACACAAAATCCAATTTAGGAGATCCCTAAATCCCACTAATGGCCTCAAAAATTACTAGATGGAGTTAGACCATAATTTGAAATATATTTGGATGGTTAAACATACAAAATAGGTTACATGGTGTATGCAAACTCCACTTTTGGGGGACTCTTGTAAGGCATCCCAGTAACTAACCTAATTGAAGCTGGATGGTTCTGTAAATACAGTTACGTTTCTGCCTCTTTATATGTTTGTTACTGCAGCACACAAAAACAGCTGGATGGATGTTAATCAAATTTGGAGGTTCAGTCTGACTTAAACTATAAGTTACACTGTATGCACAAAATTACATGGGCAATTGTTTTTTCATGGGATTTTCACCGAAGAGGGATAGTCTGACTTCAAATACAGGCTATGTGGCATACACAAAATTCACTTGGGGGGAGCTGGGAAACATCCCTATTATTTTATCATTCATACAGAGAAGTGTTCTGCAGCTGATTAGGAGAGTCATGCTCTCTCAAGGCAGTTGAAACTGATGCACAATGTGAGGGACGTTTCAGGATCCAAGAGACAGAGAGTCATCCTCCAGACCAGTTGAAAATATAATTTCATTAACAAACAGTGATGGATCTCCTGAGCAATACTGGATACTGTAACTAGATTTCAAACAGACAGGTTTAAAATAAAAGGAGATACTCTGTTAGCTTACCTTTTAGATAATAACTTCAGAAATCTTCTCAGGCAGCATATACAGTATTCATGCTGGTTGAGTGTTTCTGGGAGTTGTAATTATATAACACACATCCTAATGTTCACCTTAAATTTCTAGAATTCATCAAGATTTTTCCAGGACTTCTTTTTTAAAATCTCAGAATCAGTCAAAATAGCCACTTATGCTCTCATACACATCTTGATAAAAATATGCCCAAAAGAACAAAATGGTAACTCCTCTCCCCCCCCCCCCCCAAAAAAATTGGCCATTCCAAAGTCATTACAGGCAATCTACTGATTCTGAGCAACTAATCTCCTTAATAAAAGTACCACCTACCTGCTCATAGCAGCAAAAATAATCAAAAACTCCTAAAACAAGATATATTCCAGGACAGATTCTGACAGACCAGGGTTTACTTCTTAACAGACATCCTTCTGCAAGGCATTACGGCTGAGAATGCCATTGATGGGTCTGCCCTACTCAGGACCAAGCAATAGGATTCAGGAAATCCTGGAAGTTGTAGTCCAAGAAGGCTGGCTGAATCAATCCTTTTTTTTTTTTTTTTAACAAATAGAGAAACACAGGGTACATCAATAAGGCAACCATGTTCACCATGATCACAATACTGCCATAACTGTCTGTCTATTATTCTAAAGTACATGAACATAGTTCATCAATCTGATTTCATCAGATTTCACACTACAGAATTATAGTGCTATTATTCCATTTTAGCTGCCACGATTCCATCCTATGGAACTTGGCAGTCTACAGTTTTATGAGGCCTTGGAGTGCTCTAAATGTCCCTCCCTAACCTGCCAATCCCAAGATTCCATAGAATAGGATTAGAGTCATATTTCTGTAGTGTGAGTCCTAGGTTACTTGACCCACATTTTTTACAGACTGACAATTTTTATCAACCCTCAGAGTTAGAGTGGAAAAAGGTAATCCCAAAACCCAGTCCCTAAAATACCGCCCCTTCCTAACCCTAGTACACGCTCCGTGCGCACTATATGGCCAGTTTGTAATGGGCCATTGATGGACATTTGAAAAGGTAAATGGTCCCAGGCCCTTTTGGTACCTTTTAATACCAAATTTTCCAGTGTAAGCAGAAATTTCTAATTGATTGCAGGTGTTTCAAAGAAAAGGAAGTTCATCCTTTCATCCTGCAACCATCCAGAGCCTCACAATCTTGTTTCATTTTTTTCCTGGCTGACAGCTCCTTTCCTCTTCACTTTCTAGGCTTATTGCATTAACAAATAAGATGGCTTACTTCTTCTGGCTTGAATTCAGGACCCAAGATGCCCCGGATGTTTTCATACCTAAATCACCACCGATCTAGCTAGGATGGCCAATTTTTTGAAGTTGGAAGCTCCCCGACTTTGAAAAAGTGCTGGCTGAGCAAGGCTTCAACCCAGGATGCATCCAGGTGGTGACATCCCAGCTACAGCAACAACAATTTAGGTAAGATAATATCCGGGGGTATCCCAGATCCTGAATTCAAGCTGGAAGAGGTAAGACAGCTTATTTGTTAATGCAATAAGTACCCACAACTCACACCAAAACTACTCAACTAGTTTGCCACTGTGCTCATGCCTCTCCTTTTCTTACCTGTAATAACCTATTCATTTGCTTTGATGGACAGAAGCATGTGGAACCCAATATCATTTTATAATCCATCCTTGCCCTCTGCTTTTGCATGAGGAGTTTCTCAGGAGAGACAGTTTAAGTAAGGTGGTACAGCTTCATGATCTGGGTTCCTCATGAGGTTCTTGGCCAGATTTCAAGCCTCTCTCATCCTAATTTCGAAAGCATTTCTGCAAGTATTCAGTTCATACTTCTCACAGGTACAATCTGCCTCTCCTTCACCAGGCCACTGCACAGAAAAGAAGAGAGGGAAAAATCATGACAGTAGAAGAAAGAGAGAGAAATGGTTTTAGGTCTGGCCCATCCACTGTCAGATTTGGCTCCATCCATTAATCTGCACACAACCAGAAGTATCCATCTCAGAGGCAAATGAAGACTTTGGTCCTCCTTCAAAGAGTTTCCTAACCCTAGCACTGATTTCAATGGTGAATAGGCTATGACAAGACACAGGTGGAGAGTTCCTTTTTTTAGTACAACTCCTAGAATACCCTGGCCAGTGTTATATAAAAGTCAAAGTAATATTAGTCATTATTCATCATTACATTTCCTAGAGGAATAGAACAATGACTGATGCGTGTTTATTTCTGTGTGAAAACTGGGAGGGGGGAGGGGAATAAGAAAATGATATTAAACTTGTTTTCGAATAGAGTTTATCTGCTTCTTTCCTTGTTGAGGTATCAGGAGCATTTCCAAAAGCCTCAAAAAAGTCCCTACTTAAAAAAAAAGATACAAATGAAGACTTGATCATATAGATTATTTTTAACTAATATGTATTTCCATTACTTTGAACAATGTGAGTGAGCATATGGGGGAAAACAGTAGAAAAAACTCAGAGAAATGTTAGGGCTTGACCCAGCAAGCATTTTTATAGTCTGATTGATTTTGCAACAGGTTAATTTTGCAGTATGTTGACTTCCCTTGGTTTCAAAGGAATTTACTCCTAAGTAAATATACATTAGACTGAATCCTTAACTAACCATAGAACCTTACAGTTGGACCATTTAGGACTATTTAGTCATAGAATCACAGAGTTTGAAGAGACCACAAAGGCCATCCAGTCCAACCCACTGCCATGCAGGAACTCTCAAAGCAGGAAGTTCCTCCTAATGTTGAGGTGGAAGGATTCTGTCTAATGTATATTTACTTAGGAGTAAATTCCCTTGAAACCAATCAACATGCTGCGAGTCAACCTGCTGCAAAATCTATCAGACTATAAAAATGCTTAACTTTGCTTAACTTTGCTAGGTCAAGCCCTAACATTTCCCCCAGTTTTTCCAACCTCCT
This sequence comes from Sceloporus undulatus, assembly GCF_019175285.1. NCBI lineage: Eukaryota > Metazoa > Chordata > Lepidosauria > Squamata > Phrynosomatidae > Sceloporus > Sceloporus undulatus. Next base: position 45,066,976 of record NC_056524.1, on the reverse strand, counting down.
CATGACTACAAAACATACCAATAGGTCTGTTAAAACATCCAGTCCCGATAAAGTCATCATTGAAATCCATATGAAGCAAAGTGGTCAGTAGTTTGAACAAAGCAGCTGTAGGCAATGGTTCCAAAGATTATACCAATTACTGTCCTAGCACTGCCCCAGCAATCCACACAAATGTGTTTTCACCAACCCAAAACAGATGTGACATCATTTCTGGTTTTAGTTTCAGTATATAATTGGCCATCTGGGAAGGTCAAGGATTTTAGGGAGGTCATAGGTACAAAATAAATAAAACAAACTTGTTTGGTGGCAGTTTTGTAAAATTTAGATCTGGATGTCACAGCTTGCAGTACAGGACAGGAAAAGTTATAGCTGTTTTACAAAGGCTACCTCTTGATAGCCTTTGTAAAAAAAAAAAAAAAAAAGTTCTGATACCTTATGAGAGCCAGCAGAGCATAGTGGTTTGAGTGTTGGACTACAACTCTGGAGACCAGGGTCCAATTCCTAGTTTTGCCATGAAACCCACTGGATAACCTTGGGCAAGTCACACTTTGTCAGCCTTAGGGGAAGGCAATGGCAAACCTTCTCCAAACAAATCTTGCCAAAGAAAAACCCCATGATAGGCAGCTTTAGGGCTTAAAGGCATGCAACAACAACAACATCAACAACATTATAAATATGTAGGACACAAGGTATTGATCTCACGGAAAATCTGCTTTGACTCTTAGGTACTATGGCTTAACAAATCAGACAACGTCATCTCTTTGCCACTTCCTGATGTTGTTCTGTATCATTTCTTCAGTTAGTGGTTTCAAGCCACACTTATCAACCTCAACTACTTGAAAAATCCCTCAGTCAGCAGTCACTATCACAAGTGTCCTACATCAACACTCAGAGCAGAGCTAAAGGGACCTTAATCTTCTGTGCTGTTTCAGCCACATCTAAATCAAAATCTATATACACTATCTCTTCAACCTCCTTGTTTGGAGGATTGTGCATGGCTCTGTTTTGTTACAAAGCCACAGGCTGTGTTTGTTCAACATGCATTAAATTCAAGCTAAGTACCTTTTCTTAACTGTGGAAACTAAAAGCAAAGAAACTAGCAGTAAGATTAATGGAGAAGCTTTCTCTTAACAGTGAAAGCTGAAGTTAAGAAAAGACCATAGCACCCAGCCTAGGTTTTCTAATGAGTGTACAGTAAACTGTGTCCAGTTCTGGGCACCACAATTCAAGAAGAATGTTAACAAGGTGGAGTATGTCCAGAGGAGGATGACCATGGTGAAAAGGTGGATATGCCCTATGAGGAGTGGTTGAGGGAACTGGGAACGTTTAGCCTGGAGAAGAGATGGTTAAGTGATGACATGATAGCCATGTTTGAATATTTGAAAAGAAGGAACAATTTTGTTTTCTGCTGCTCCAGAGACTAGAACATAGCACATTGGACTGGAACTACAAGAAAAGAGATTCCACCTAAACATTAGGAAGTACTTCCTGACAGTAAAAGCTGTTTGACAGTGGAACACACTCCCTTGGAGTGTGGCAGAATCTCCTTTTTTTGAGATTTTGAAATAGCAGTGGTCATCTGTCAGGAGTCATTTGGCTATGTATTCATGCATAGCAGGAAGTTAAACTGGATGGTAGTTGTGGTCTCTTCCAACTCTATGATTCTATGGCGGGTTACAGACCACCATAAAGGACGTCCTTAGGACGTCCCATTTTGAAAAAGGGGTCTTTTCCAGATGCCCCTTACCCTATCACAGACAGAGTCCGTGACAAATGGCAGCGGCCGTTCCACACGGCCGCCACCATTTTGACGTAGCGGACACTCTGCGTCTACACGTCGCGCTGTGGAAGTGATGCTGCAAGTGCGCCCTTTGGCACTCGCTGCGCCTCTTCCAGGGCCTGAGAAGGTGCACGATTTCCACGCTCCTTCTCTGCAGCGTCCGGGAGCCATGCCGTTTAAAGGCTGCGGTTCCCGGATGCTGCAAGCAGAGGCGGAGCCAGACCGCCGCTTCTCAGCAGTCTGTAACCCGCCTATGATTCTAAATAACTAAACCCAGAGGTCGGATGTACATCACTGTAAGATAACTCATTTTCAAACACCCATTTCCCAAAATCCAGCATAAGTATCAATTAGGCATCCCTAGAGATGTTCCCATAACCCACAAACCTATATTGCTGTTTCATTTGTGGTGTGGGGAATGTTTTGGCTGTGACCAGGTAGACCCCACTTTTTACAAATGGCTATGACATCATTCCCAGTGATTCTGCATTAACATGAAAAATAAGATAATAGGACCAAAAAAAAAAGAATGTTTCCTTTTCATAATATAATAAGAAAAAGTAAAAGTTTTATTTTATAAGATATACCACCACCGCCCGTTCTTGCAATCAGGGCGTGTGTAACAGCAGTAGATAAACAGATAGCACATAACAAGTACAATATAAAAGAAATACAATTAAAATCTACATTAAAATTCTGGGACAGCTGCACCACTGGCCGTCAGAGGGGGTGAGACCTAAAACCTGGGAGCTTAATATCTGGGGAAATGCTAGCTTGCAACAGCGAAGGTTTTTTAGTTCCTTCCTGGAATTGTGCCAGGGAAGGTGGGCCGAAGCGAAGCTCCTATGGTGCAGCTGTATTCCAGAGGATCAGGGGCCGAGATGGTAAAAACTGGCCTCTTCGATGTAGAGGCTTAAGCTATTGCCCCTGGGACCCTCATAGCTGCTGCCCCAGAATGTTCTGAGTGTGGCGGGGCGGATTGTATAGAGGAGGGAGGCGGTGGTCCTCAAGGGTATCCTGGGCCCAAGCCAATGTAGGAGGGCTTTATAGGTTGATAACCAACACCTTGTATTGTGGGGCCCGGAAGCGAAATAGGCAGCCAATGCAGATCTTTAAGTACAGGGTGTTATATGACTGGCCCTGGGTATGAATGCCCAGTGACCGAGTCTCGGGCCCTGCCATATTCTGTTACCAATTGTAGCTTCCGGGTAAGGTACAAGGGTTTGCCCGCCATGTAGAAGGCGCGTTGCAGAAATCCCAATCGAGAGGTTACCAAGAGCATGTACCATCACCAACCACACGTGTTCAAGGTCCCTCTGGCCCAGGTAGGGACGCAGCTGGCGAATCACGCCAAAGCGTGATAGCAAGTGCAGTCCTGACCGTCCGATCCACCTGAGATGTAATGGTGGAGCGACGAGTCAAGGAGCAACCCCCAGGTGCTTGTTTTCCTCTTCTTCACATGCATAAAAAGTTAGTTACCATCAGAATTGTGGGGGGACCTACAGAGAGCCAGCTCATGTGGTAGCGAATTTGAGCATTGGTCTAGGACTCTGAAAAACCTGGGTTTAAAGGGAAAAATCACTAATCAATCTGTAGAAACCCACTGAGTGATCCTGTGGAGAGTGACACAACTTCTCAGAGGAAGGCAAATGGCAAAATTCCTTGATAGCAATAAAATCGTGGCGAAGAAAAACACTGGTGAGTAGAATGTCAGCTCAACGTGGAAGGCCTACAATAACAATAACAACAGTCTGAGTCAGAGTCATAGAGCGCATTTTGTGTCCATATTAAACCTGGGTTTAATTTAATTAGCTTGCTAAAGACGAGTTAACATCTCTGTAATCTCCTCTCAGAAAATCGCAAATTTACTTGTTGTAGATGAAGTTAGCAAGAGATTATAAAATAAATCATCTCGGTTCTATTGGTAATCTTACCAAGAAGTAAAACAAACGCATCAAAGGAAAACTACTGCAGGCAGTCAAGAAGGTATAAGGTCTCGTGTAAAATGAGAGCACTGTACATTGACACATATTATTATTTGTAATAACTGGGCAATGTAGGGACTATGCCCTTGGTTGTGGGACATGTCCTCCACAAATCTCAGGCTCACAACTTTGGGGTGTTCTTGTCTAAGACTCAATTGTTAATAACTTGGATTGCCCGAGGCTTCATGCAGGTTGCCAAGAGTGCATTTGCACAGTTAAAACAAATGCACACAGCTGGTGGGCCCATTCCCTGAGATGTGTTAGATCTGGCTTTGGTGATACATGAGTTGATTACAAAACAAATCCTGTTTTAGGCTAGCTGTAAGGTCACGTCTACATAGAGCGTGCCTTTTTTGAAAATTGTTTCAGAAACTTTCCAGTGGGTTCAGAAAATGCTAGATAGACATAATACAGTGGAATCACTTGGTTATAGCGGCCTGGGGGTTTGGTGGTTCCAAGATCCCCCGGCGTATAACAAAATCTGTGTATGCCTCAAGTCGCCGGAGGTGATAGTATGAATGACATAGCAAAATGGTGTCCCCTAATAAAAAATGGGAACATCAAGGTAAATTTATACTTTTTTGGAACATTTTCAACAAACCGTGTTATGCTGTGAATCCGTGTATAAAAAAATCCGTGTAATAAGAAGGGCCGACGTGTACTGGACTGGGGCCCATTATAGGGAATATATAATGCCCCTAGTGGGCCGCCAGGTTTGGTTAAATGCTGTGTACTGCCAGCATTTCACATCGAAACCACAAGGTTGCGAGTTCAAGACCAGCAAAAGTGGCCACAAGCTCGACTGCAGGATCGTGCCATCCGTTCCGAGGTCGCTAAATGGTATACCCAGACTGTGTTGGGGGCTGAATTAGCTTTGACGTTGCTATATGAGCTATTATTTGCTGGTTCACCGCTAATGATTCTCTGGAATAGCGGTATGATACAATAAAAAAAACCAAATATACAAGTCCCCTTTAGAAACAGCTTCAATTGGCGTACGGTGGCACGATTTTCCATGCCCCATGTTGGCTAGTCAGGACCTATAAAGCCCTATAGATGGTCTTTGGTCCAGACTGTGCCTGAAAAGCCTGTACCTTCGTTCTTCCCAAACAAACCTGGCCATAGGTTTCTAAGATCTACAGAAAAAGGTTTCTCCTAGGTCCCACAACACACCACCAAGGGCTCACTTGGATTGTGACCAACAAAAAAACGCCTTCCCCATATGCTGCTGCCCGACCCTCTGAATATTTCCACTTCCGTTCTCCTGGCTCTCCATCCAATCAGTAGGAAAAACATTTCTCTTTATTAAAGCAAGCAAGCAATTTAATGTGAGTAATTTGCTTACAGGAATGGCCTCATGAAGAGAGGGGGAAGGTGGCTTTTTTTTTAAAAAAAGTAATGCTCTTAATGATTTCATGATGTTTATACATGTTTTAATTGTGAATTATTTTAAGAGTTGTGGTTTAATAAAACTATAATTGTGTTTTAACTTATTGGTGTTGTGAGAACCATCTTGGGTGCCTAATCCAGGAGAAAAGTTGGCACACATATGAAATGAAATGAAATAAATAATTACCTGTGAACAGATACCAGAAATCACTGGTGTTTTTTCTCTAACAATCATCATTCATTACTCAAGTGATGCCATGCACAGCAATGGTAATTTAGGCAGAAGGCCGAGGACAGAAGAAGTCCTCAAAAAGTTCCAGGGGTGTTTGCTGGCTTCCTTTTAAGTAAGGTTAACGAACTGTAATAGGTGCTATCGTGAGGGGTCCTGTGGTGGCAGAGTGTCTGACAGGTTTTTCATGGCAGAAACATAATTTGTCCGGTTGTTCTGTACTGTGTCATATAAAATGGTTCATGAAAACCATTAAATGCAAGAGTCCTGAGATGTAGATTAACTGAAACGTGACTGTAGCAATGCAGTTGTTAAGATCATAGCCAGTAACTAACAGTCTAAGCTGATTGGGGGGCACATGCTTCTTCTGGCAACAGCGCATATAGAGAACAAACCACATGCCGAGAACTTAAACCATGTGTAGTATTTACAAACACACCGTCACCTAAAATCAACTATGTTTCACAACTGAAAACAGCTGACATTGTTTGCACAGTTTGTGAGTCATCAATTGGGAGGTCCTTTGCTACTAAGTGCTGAAACCTGCAAGATATTGCACATTCTTCGCCTCTGGACAAATGTAATGGATTGAATGTTCCCATTATGTATAACAGCAGTCGGACCCTTCTTATACATAGGGAGTTTGTTTATACATGGATTCAAGCATCCACTGGTTTGAACATGTTGCAATAAAAGTAATAAATGTTCAAAGTATCAAACCTTGATTTTGCCATGTTTTATAAGGGACAACCATTTTGCTGATGGCTCATTAGGTATTTAATGGGACTTGAAACAGTCGCATGGATTTTTTGGTTATCCACAGGGGATTCGTTGGAGATCAAACCCGCAAGCGGATATACAAGGGTCCACTGTATAAGGTCATTAAAGTGCACTTTTTAAAAAATAAATAAAAATAAGCAGGTCACTGGGGAGGAATTGAAATTCATACTACTGGTAGGTCCTAGATGACTGTAGGATAAGAATACGGATTATTTTTTTTTAAGTTGTGAGCCACCCTAAGTTCCCCAGTTTTGGGGAAGGGGCAGAATAATTAAATGATGATGATGATGATATGAGGAATGAGTGATGATGAGGATGATGGATGCAAGAAATTCATCTCTGGAATCTATTTTTTGAGGGGTGACAGTTTGGGGAAAGGGAGCTGCAATTCCATTTTTAGGAGTATCAAGAATCTTAAACTTCACTTGGATGTGCTGGTAGCACATAACAATACTACTGAAAATGTTGCAGAGGCTAATAAACTTGGGGGGACTACAACTTCCAGAATCTCCCAGTCAGCATAGCCACTTTCCACTACCATTTGTCCAGCCCTGAATGTTGTCAGTGAAGTTCTGTCGAAATTAAAAAAATTCAAATTTGCTCATGCCAGGTCAATGGAAATCAACAAATTCATAATTTGTCTCGGGCTTTTCAAACCTTCATTTTCTACAGATAAGGTTTCATGCAATCAACAACAGTTCCATTTCTCACATTTTGGTAAAACATATCATTGCAGTGCATTTTTTAACTTTTTGATGGCAATGCTGATAAACTTTTGCACTTCCTAGCTGCTGTCTCAGTTCTAAATTATGCATTAGTTTGTGCTAATCTTCAGGAAATTCAAATGCCACTGTTAGTTTATAGTAGTATATAATGATGAAAAGAAGATTTTTTTAAAAAGATGCCTATTGAAAATTTCTGCACTAGTTTTTCTTTGTTAGATCCATAGATTTCAAATTTAGCATCCATCTGAAGAACTGCATTTAACATTCTTGGTTTTCTATACAATTAAATCAATTTAATAATATTTTAACTTCACAATTAAATCAATCAGCAGTTAAAATTACAGGAGCTGATAATTAAAGACAGATTAAATGGCTGTGACAAATGACAAATGCACAGCATTTCTCTCCATAAATACCAGAAGATCTCTATGTGACCCCACATGGAGGAGGAAAGGAACAATGCTCTATAATCTATTATGGGATGCAGGTGTAAGGAGGCTTACATCCTGTTTATACTGGTTTGGAAACATTCATTTTCACACACCTCTGCAACAGCACTAAGATGATGCTTTGATGATCTACGGTCCCATGCTCTCTTTTCTGCATGGCTTCCATAGCTCTGCCTTCTTGCCTTATGGCCTATCTAGCATGACCTTCCATTTTTATTATTCTTATTTTTACCACAATTGAGCAATTATGGCAATGCAATGAAATAAATAATAAATAAAAAGGTAAAACAGCAAGGGGGAGAGAAGGGGAGAGGAGGAGAATCACGCCAATTGATGGCATATGACTGCTAGCAAATCAGAATTGCAGTGAAAGGGACCTCTCACACAGAAGGCACTAATGCAAAAGCAGTGAAACTGGTGGCCATTGGTGGATTTTCCCTGGCAATGAAAAGCAGTGGGAGGATGGGCACAACATTGTTAAGTACCAGCCAAAGCTGCTTTTATCCTGATGCAATTCTGCTTTGCTATCCTTGTGTGATACAGTAAGACCTTACTGGAAACAGCAGGAGTAGTCTCTCTGAATGGTAAGAAGTCAGAATCTCTGGATTCCCACAACAGTTCTTTGTTTGTTTTCAGTGTGATCCAGCTTTGAGGTGTGCCAGAAAGCAACATACAACTATTAAAAGTAATAAATAATAGTTTTAAAAGGCCTGCATCCATTCTCAACTCAGCCCCAGACTCTCCTAATTATGTGATCAAGTGAGTCACATCATGGTGAAAGTTTCCTTGATTCTGAAATTCTGGAAATATTTGAAAGTGATGCAGAAAGGATAGTACTCTCCAAGATTCTCTACCAATATGCAACTTGCAGCCTTTCAGTTGTGACTAAAAAAAACCACCTCTCTCCCAGTCCTCAGTTCACAATTCACTTTTTTAAACTCACTATAGAAAGCATGGTTCATATGGCAGCCATCATTCACAACTTATTCAATCCATATTAAGAAATTGGATCACACAAAAGGAAATTACATCAAGCAGAGAGAAAGGAGGAAGAAAGATTTTGTGGTTGAAACAACTGGCATTTCAAAATTCAGCCAAACTTCCTTTGTGATCTCATTAATGACAGGCAAATGCATTCCCAATTAAAAACAGCAAAGAATGTTGTAGCAACGTAAAGATGGTTTAGTGACACAATAATTTCTGATTGTTTAAGGTGTCTGTCACACAGGAATGTGTCATATTTATCACGGTGAGTAGTGAGTGACATTTACACAAGTCACCAAATTCAATTAATAAGAGCAAAGAATTGGCCTATCAGAAAAGTGGCAGAATGGAGTCTACAACCCTGAATCTCTGAAGAGTCCTATGTCATCTTGAAGATTAACAGATGGGATAACAGTGTATGAAACTGGGGGAAATGTATTAGGGCTGCCTTACCACGTTTTAAATTGAGTGTAATAAGATTGCTGTTAATTGATTCAGCAGTGTTGGTATTGTCTGGTACTTTCAGCTCCGAGGATTTGACTCCTCCACATGCTGAGACACATTGATTCACATTCTTATTCTTTCCCTCCTTCTCCTCTTATTTTTGACATTAGTTCAAAACCAACCACACCATATTTCAAAGTTCTAGGAATAACTGTCTTCTATTTAACTCTTTTAGTGTTAGGCAGCTCTCAAGAAGATAAAAATAAATCCAGAAGTAACAAAAGAGTGAAACAAAGAGAACTTGTTCTGTTGATTCCTTTTATTGTTGTCTCTAACATCATTTTTGTGCTTTGTATACTTTTAATGTACAGTTGGCCTTCAACATTAGTGACTTAGACTTTTGGAGATTTGATTATTTTCAGGTCTGATTAATATGTTCTCTCTGGGAATCTCTAGGTCCTCCAATTCGACTCAGATGGAAGTTGACCATAGAGTCATGCAGATATTCCTACAGAAAATAGTTCTTTAGGCATTTGTAGGTCCTTCAGTGCAATTCTATAGTTTAAATACGTCAAACATTGGCTATAGAGTTGTGCTATAAGTACCCTAATAGGCTCATGATATATTTTAATCCAGCTATATTCTGATATCTCATTGCTGGAAACCAGCATAAAGTGTAGAGGCTGCAATGACCTATGAGGTGGTATTTTGAAAATGGCACATAGACCCCAGACTTCGGAAGGCATAAAACAATGGATAATGGGGGCTTACTAAAAGAAGGCAACCCTCTCCTCATGCTCTGCATTTCTGATTACAACTAAAAGTCACAGATGAAATCTAACCAACAGATCAAACAAGACTGGATTCCCTTTCATCCCCTGCTGTGTTCCTAAATATCTTTCCTGTCCACTCATTTTGGGGTGATATTGTCAGTGCATTGTAAAGTCAATGAAGCAGTCATCTATCAAAATTAACCCTTCTCATCTCCTGGATTTCAAAACAAATCCACCACTTTGGTACCCCTAACAGGTCCCCAAAATATTAAAGAGAAACTGCTATCAGTGGTGGAGGCTCTGCAGGCCACACACCTTTGTGGGTAACAGAACTGGAGGATGTGGAGATTCCTAGAGAGGTGTTCTCTTAGGTTTAAAAAAAGTGGGGTTTTTATTTACATTTTTTTCACTTTTGTATTGGTCTACACCTCTAACCGAGTGAATGTTGATGGCCCACTGTATTTGTCATGGCCTTCAGTCTGCATAGTAAAATCATTGACCTGAATTTAAATTGAATTAAGTGAGGTCATTTTAGGAAGACTAGAGTCCAGAATTACCTAATTGCATCACTGCAAGCCAGAGCTGATTTCAGCAGTTGCATCTAATTTGGGCAAATGAAAATTTATGGCATAATGTATTTATTTTTAATCTTGAAAGATGCAATATTTCCTCTTTCTTCTTTCCTCCCATTTCCTCCCCTTCATCTGTGAAAAGCTGGAGGGTATACAACTTCTTGTCTTTTGGGGAGAAGAAGAGCAAAATGTTTGATAAAATATAAATTGGTAACTTGATGAGTACTGTACATACACTCTTCCAGAAGTTTCATAATTTCCACCTTAAAGGAACTTCAGGCATTTCAACATCTGGAGTTGAGTTCCTGTCAATGGGTCATGGAATCCCTAAGGCCCATTACAGACGGGCATAAAATACATCCTGGGGATGTACTAGGGTTAGGGAAAGTGCGTCCCTTATGCACGCACCTAACCCTAGTACGTCCCCAGGACGTACAAAATGGCGCCACCCTATACACATAGGGGCTGCCATTACGATGTCACAAACGCGGCGGCTCCAAATGGAGCGGCGTGGATGTGACGTCTTTGTGCCGCGCAAGGATGCATAGAGTGCCCTTTCCGCGGCGCTAGAAGGAGCTCCAAAACGGAGCTCCTTCCACAATTTGCGTTGCCAGCGTAGCCTTTAGACGGCTGTGCCAGTGATGCAAGGGAGAAAGGGGCCAAGTGGCCCCTTTCTCCTCCTCCCCGCCGCCGTCGGGTGTCCTTGGGGCATGAAGCCCCAAGGATACCCCTTTCCAGGCCGTGAGGAAGCGGCCTTTTGCCGCTTCCCTGCGGCCTGGAAAGTGGCGGATGGGGGCCTCGGAGGCTGCCACTCTGGCAGCTGAGGCCCCGATCCAGCGGGGACAGGAGCACCTACAGGCCACCCCAAAGGGGCGGTCTATAATGCGCCCAAGTGTTGTATAAGATTCTGCAACTTATACTGAACACCCAGTCAGTCCTGACTAGTGGGATCTTTCTTTATTTTAGTTCAGAGGGGGTCCTTCTATATCTGCTGCCACACTGCAGAATTAATGTGAGTTGACACCGCTTTTTCAAGGCTTCGTTTTATGGGGTTCTGAGATTTATAGTTTGTTGTGGCACTAGTGTTTGCTGACAGAAATGGCATTATTATTATTATTATTATTATTATTATTATTTCCTTCCCACATCTCCTCAAGACTTGTGATGGAGTATAACATGTTAAAATATTTTGTGTTAAAATAACACAATTAAAAAAGAAAACACAGAAAACCAACAGTTAAAATACGATACTATAAAACCATTAAAGTACATTCATATGAGTACCTTCTTTAAAATATACAAATTAAAAAGTCATGCTTTAAAAATGACTGGGTAGGCTGGAAAAGATGTGTCTTTAATGTTGGTTTAAATGCTGTCAGCATTTTCAGCTTTTGTATCTCTTTTGGCAGGTCATTCCACTGTCTGAGGGCGGCAGATGAAAAAGTTCTCTGGGAAACCATTGGCAGTCTAGTCCTGGTCAGGTGGACCAAACATTTCCTAAAGGGCCTGAAAATACAGGGCAGATTCTATAGAAGAAGACAATCCTATAAGTAACCTGGACCCAACCATGTAGGGCTTTAAAGGTAATAACCAACACTTTGTACTTTGCCCAGAAACTAATTGGCAGCCAGTGGAATGATTTTAAGATTGGCGTAATGTGATAATTCCTGGATGTTCCCAGTATTTCACAAAACTACAAATCCCAGGATTGAATACCATTGAGCCATGGCAGTTAGTGATGTCAAACTGCATTAATTCTGTAGTGTAGTTGCAGCACATGTTCTATATCAGTGCTTCTCAAAGCAGTGGTCCCTGGACCAGTGCCAGTTACCAAACCATTGCCTGCCAGCCCCTACAGGGCTTCCAGAAATAAACAATTGTAGCTAAAGAGTACGAATATGGTGCTGATCCCTGGGGAATTGCCAGTCTGCCACATCAGATTTCTCGGGAAGCATTTTTTTATACTATAAACCACACAGGGTTTTCTCATCTGTCCAAGTAGCTTTAACATTGAGCCCTGTAAACCGGAGGCTTCTGCTATGATCTGCATGAAAATCATTTACAGAGGACAGAGGAACAGCAAGGGAGGAAAAAAAGTGGGAAGGAAGGAAGGGAAAGCAAGAGAAGTTATTTTGGTGGTTGAGTGTGAAATGGGACTTTCAGATATTACTCATCCTCCTCGATTAGCCTTAATAACCTTCTGTTCTCAATATCATCCCAACCAAGATCAAAGCCCAGCTTCTTGAACTGAATAGGCAAGCCAATTTATTTCCCCCTTTGAAAATGAATGCTTTTTAAAACTGTGTTATATTCAAATTAATCATTACATAGATGTCTGGGATAAAATCAATATGGATTATCGTAACAAGCCTCATCCACCTTTTCATTATTTTACTTCATAAGCCATTAGAACAAACCATATTCATAAAATTGGACACATATAGATTTCCTATGCATAAATGGAGGTGCTAAAAAAATTAGTTTGGCTAGCATAAGACTACTAGGTTCATAAGACTACTAGCGTTGCCAGAGGGAAAACTGGACAAGGCTCCTGTACCCCTAATGCTTGTGGACAAAGGGGAATGTCAGCAAGTGTTGTTTGTTAACTGGTTGATTGACAAGAAATGCCTGCTGAAATTCCTGCTTCTACACAACCATTAAAGGTACAGGAGCCCTCTCCAGTTTTCAGTCGGGCAACCCTACACATTTTTCTGGCCATGTGTCTAGAGTCTGTTTACCAGGACCATACCAAGGTGTTTTGCAGTCTGATTAGCAAATGACACACCACCCAAGAAAAGGTGCATAATATCCAAAGCCAACCAAGTTATGTTGGCACATGAGGCAGAAAATCCACAGCCCATGCAGTAAAACGTCATTAATGACCAAGTAAATAATTGATCATCTACTGGCCTTTCATTGCACCCACATGGCCTCATAATCTGAGGTACAATGGGACAACAAAGGACCTTAAGATCCTCAGGGAATATTGGTTCACATCTGTCAGACACTCTGCCCTGCTCCCAAGACCAACCTTCCAGAATCTTAGAAATTTTGAAGCCAATCATGTTATCATGATACCTCTGAGCCCTGGAAGCAAAGGCCAACACTGCCAATCTTGCTCAAATGGACTGGAAGAATCAGCTGTGTGCAAATGGGCTAGGGAATGTGGGGAAATTTTAGGGCTTGCCAACTACATTATTAAGATAAGGGTATGGGTGCTCCCCTCTCCTGCTGTCCATGGCAGCCACCTAGCCTAAGGCTTGAAGGTTGGGTTGGGTTGGTTGGTCTGAGGTAAAGGACACCGTGGCCTGTTACAGCCAGCCAAAATAAAGCTGCTTCGAGTCACAATGGAGGTATGGTGTTTCAATGATGCATGCGTCCTAAGAGTCCAGAAGCCACACCAAAGCCATGCTCCAGTCCTTAGGGCTGGAGCGTGGCTTTGGTGCAACTTCTGGACTCTTAGGACGCATGCATCATTGAAACAGCATACCTCCACTGTGACTCGAAGCAGCTTTATTTTGGCTGGCTGTAACAGGCCCGTGTTTCCATCTCTCTATTCCATCTACAGAAGCTTTCTGCATAGAGCACCAGCCAATCACATCTTCCTACATAAGCACTTCTGAGCAATAAACAACTTTGTAGCTGTTTGACACATCAGAACTTCACCTTTTGGGGTATACTCATTTTGAATAGTGTTGATCATACATGACTACATGAAACATATTGTTAAGGCTCCCCATTTTCCCAAGCAGTAAGGCAGTGCTTACCAAGGTTTGGTTTCCCTTAGGAAAGAAAAACAGTCATTTTTCGCCTGAAAATTATCCTGCCCACACTTGGAGGTGGAGAGGGTAATGTCAGAAAAATATTTTTCACCTTTACATTCTTACTGGGGAAAGTGGCTTGCTGAAATTGCTTTTGGGGGTGGAGGGGAAGAGAGATGGTCATCCTTTCCTCTATGCAGAGATGCAACCTGTCTCCTTTCAGGAGAAACAGTTGCCTTCCATTATCTAGTACTGGAGATGCTTGCTCTACTCTGCCTAATGGTAGGAACAACCTCCTAAATACAATATCTTTCTTACCTTTTTTGTCTTTCACTTACTTGTTTGTACTCTTCATCAATTTTTTTCTTTTTTCTTTTTCTCTTTTTCTTTTTATTTTTTTTGCAACTTATTGGTGATAAGGCTGATGAGCTGAGGCTGACTTGATGGAGGATCATTGTATAATGTTGGACAGATTTTTTTTCCAAGCCAGCAAGAAATAAAACAAATGCATGTTATTTACATTTCCACAAGGCACTTTCATCTAAAATTGTTGTTGCACAATTAAAATAAGAGCAAATCTGCCAAAAACAGAGAAGAGCTAAACTTTTCGGCAATAACTCCCAAAAACCCATAGCCAACATGTCCATTGGCTATGTTTGCTAGGGGATTTAGGGATTTGTAGATCAAAACAGTAGCATTTCCAATCCCTGAGTCAGAGTTAAATTGATTGGGGAAAATATTTTTATGATTGCTTCAGTTTTTGACTCTGACTCTGTAAAGACAGGAAATGTATGGGTTGAAATGTACAAGTATATCTTTCAGATATATCAGATGAAAATGTATCAGTGGAGACAGAAAAGGTCTTCAGACTTTTTCTTTGTCTCGCAGGTGGTTCACTTATGTAACCATCCTACAATTCAAATTAGGGGGCCACTTGGTTGTTGTTGTTTTTTTATGTTCACAAATGGAAGTTCTGCTATAAGGTCAGTCAAAAACTTGATCGGTCTTTAATACACAGAGTATTAGATGACCACAGGGTACTCCATACACTTCAGTATTGTGAAATTATCTGTATATTTCATCTGAAGAGTGCCTGGCTCACTTCCTCACAATTGCTGTGAATGGGACGGCCCCCGCTCACACAAAATGACTTATCTGAGGTGTCAAACTATTTTAGCTGCTCAGAGCTCTTCTACCATTCAAACCACATGAATGTTCCACACATGCACTAGCATTTTGCCCATCCAGAGTTTGAGACATTTCTTTTTAAAACTAGAATTACCATTATTGTCACAATTTCAAGGTCCAAAGTAGTAAATTGCTGTTATAATATCATTATAACAGCCCTGTTTGTACAGCCCTGTTAGAATGCCAGTACGGTAGCCAAAAGGCTATGAATTCGATCCTTCAAGCCTCCATGTTGATCAGCCTTCTTCCATCCTTTCGTAAAGCAATAAAATGTCTACCCAGCTTGTTGGGGGCAACTAGCTAACATAATGGCCCTTATCACTGTTGGCAAAAGGTTCCTAAAGCATTCCTGAAATGCGAAGGTGGGTTAGCCAGTCGTGCTACTTAATCATCATTGAGGCATCTCACTTCTCTCCCATTTGTCAAAGCATTTGCGGAACAGCCATTTCTTGAATAATCGAAGTTCCTGTTATTCAAAAACTGGTTGCTCCGTTAACACTTTGACAATGGGAGAGAAGCAAGATGTCCCAATGACGATTAAGAAGTACGACCAGCTATCCCACCTTCACGCTTCAGGAATGCTCCAGGAACCTTTTGCTGGCATTTTAGCAATGGTAAGTGCCTCCATGTGAAAGAGTCCATTCTAAATGGCTTAGAGAGTGCTTAGTGCTATAAAGCAGTATAGAAATGTAAGTGCTATTACTATTGCAATTAGTCAGAACTAACTATTGCTTTTGTAGATGCTTTAGGAATTTTTTAAAAACATGTTACAAACATTGCCTGTAGAGGAAAACAAACCTATGTAATGAGATGACGCTCAATCCATAAATACAAAATTCACTTTATGATTTAGTTACAGTCATACTACAAAAGGACTGCAGTTATCTCTTGTTGTGTTACAATAGTAATGAAAACTTAGGGCCTGAACAGACAGGCCAAAATAAAGCTGCTTTGGGTCACTTAGGAGGTATGTCTTGGGACATGCAGCATTTAAACAGCATACCTCTAAAGTGACCCAAAGCAGCTTTATTTTGGTCTGTCTATTCAGGCCCTTAGTTCCTGCAAAACAAAATCAAGTAACTCAGGCCCATTACAGATGGGCATAAAGTACGCGCTCTGCGTGTACTAGGGTTAGGAAGGGGCGTCACTTCCTGACGCTCCTAATACTAGCATGCGCAGAGCGCGTACAAAATGGTGGCGCCCTATACACATAGGCGCCGCCATGGCTACGTTACAACCGCACCGCCTCCAAACAGGGCCACGTGAGGGCACCTGGGGCGCCATTTCCGCGGCCCCGGAAGGAGCTCTATTTCGGAGCTCCTTCCACCTTTGCGTTGCTGGGCGCAGCCTTTACATGGCTGCGCCAGCGACGCAAAGAAGAAAGGGGCCAAGCGGCCCCTTTCTCCTCCTCCCCGCTGCCACCGGGTGTCCTTGGGGCTTGAAGCCCCAAGGACACCCCTTTCCATGCTGTGGGGAAGCGGCCTTTTGCCACTTTCCCGCAACCTGGAAAGTGGTGGATCAGGGCCTCAGAGGCTGCCGTTGTGGCAAAGTGTCAGGAATAAACTGTTCTAGAACAGGCCTTACAGCTAAAACAAACCCACAAAAAAACTATGGATGCCAACCGTTAAAGCCTTCTATTTCACATCTTAAAGGCACACAATAATTGGATACTAATTTAAACAATTGCTTTTTAAAATATTTGTTCATTTGCAATTTAATATTGAGCCTGCTGAGAAATGTCACACAGTTGAAATGGAATCTCAGACACATATCTTTGGTTGCATCATGCCAAATTTTACTACTGTTTATTATATTTTTTCCAGTTTTGTCTATCCATACTTGATGCCTGATTTCATTTTCATGACTCATGTTGTACTGATTTTATTATCTGAAACATTTTTAATAATGGCCAGGTCAATTTAGTCATTTTGAGTGAAAAAAGTACAATCCAGATGTTTGGTATATAGTTTTAACTTCCATTCAAAAAGTCATCTTTTCAGTTCCTCTTTCAATACATGGTGGGGAAGCCTGATTTTGCTTCAAATGAGATGAGGATGAAGCATGTTTCTTTCATGTCTTATTTTCTAGGGCAACTGACATTGGCTAGCTGATCCATTTGAAGCTTTAAAGTCACAGACCCTTTGGGTGTGTAGGCTCAATTTCCCTCAACTCTTCAACTGGGCTGCTCCCACCACCAAAATACGGCATATTGTCTGCATCCCTCTCAAAATGGCAACCAGAAGTCACTTTCACTCCCAGTTTGGCTAGAATATGGACAAAAATTGAGGTATGCAGAAGAGCATTCTGGGGAGGTGTTTTTGTGTGGTTTTTGTACCTTTGAGGGTTTTTCAGTGAACTTGCCTGAAAATTGCACACTTTTTCCCCCCAAAACATTATGAGTAGTTGGGAGGCTTTGGCAAACTGGTGAGAGGATTCAGGGCCACAACAAGGACCACACTCTTTCCTGCCCTAAACCCATATTGCTTAGGGTCAGAGATCACACAGTAATTGATAAAGGTAAACAAAGGAGAAAACACTTGGATGAATCTGAGGCATCAGAAAGGGCAAGGATGATGATGGCCTAGTTTAAAAAAAACAAAAAAAACACCCCACACAGTTTAGAAGTGACAACAGGGAGTTTATTGGCAATTTTGCATGACAATGCTGTGCATGTCTATTCAGAAGTTCCACTTAAGGGTCTTAAGAGCCCAAATAAGCTAAATAATGTGTGGTTTTGGAAGCTAAGCAGGATAAGTTCTGGTTAGTACCTGGATGGGAGACTATCAAAGAATACTAGGTGCTGTAGGCTTTATTTCAGAGGAAGGAACTGGTAAAACCACCTCTGTATATTCCTTGCCTAAGAAAACTAAGAAATTCCTGGGGTCGCTATAAGTGGACAGGCAACTTGAAGGCACATACACAGGGAGAGAGAGAATCCCACTGAGTTTGTTGGGGCTTGATCCCAAGTATGTATACATGAGAAAGAAGCTATTAATGAAATTAGCGCTGAAAGAGTTCAAAGGGCAGAACTCTATTTGTTCTTGTGTGCCTTCACAAATGGTTTCCAACTTATGGCAACCCTAAGGTGAAAATATCATGGAATTTTCTTGGTAAAGATTGTTTTGAGGAGGTTTACCCTTGCCTTCCTCTGAGTCAAGAGAGTTTGACTTGCCCAACATCACCCAGTGGGTTTCCATGGTTGAGCCGGAATTTGAAGCCTGGTCTCCAAAGTCATAGTTTAATGCTTAAACCACTATACCATGCTGATTCTCTATAGGAATCTAACTATAGGGGTCAGAATTATACATGGGAGGCAGTGTAAGTAAACAGTAGATTCCAGGACCTAGGATATGAAGCATGAGATAGCAATTGAGATAAATGCAGAAAGGTGTTTAGAGGGTTAACCTTCATTCAGCAGAAGAAGTTCTCCAGCACCAAAGAAACTTCAGTTCAACTCAGAGCAGCTGGAGTAATAGAGGTAAAATCCAGACTGGATGTGCCGCCCCTTTTGGGAGCAAATCCACCAGCTGTCCCTGTTTTTCACCAAGAGGTACTTAACATTCTGTGGTCACTGAGTACACTGGATGTATTTCTCTTCCCCTCAGGGTTTTTCTGAATATTTTTGGGGAAAAGAGCACTTCTGCAAATCTGAAGTTCCCCCAAGTTTGCATAATCCTTTCTTTTGTGTGGGGGTAATGCTTTGGGGCTAATAATAATAATAATAATAATAATAATAATAGAATGGTAGTTTAGGAGGATCTATGTATGCAAAAATGACACATGTATGTACTTGGAGCAAAAAAAATGGGATATTTTTCAATTCTATAGCTGCTTTCTGCAGGTATCTTATTAGCCACTACTGGAAAGGCATAATACATGAATGAGGCTATAGACACGTGGACATATGGCATGCACTCCAAACAGAGCTTGGATCACTGTTTTTTAAAATGTTACAATGCAAAGCCATCCCCAAAGGTATTAATTACCACTACAACTATAATATAAGGAAGTTTTTTCTTGGTATTCAAGAGTAACTAAAGTGTGTTTCAGATACTTTTTAAAAAAGAAAATCAGAATGCTACATGCTATAGTTGTTGCGGAGGGGGGGGTTGTGCCTTCAAGTTGTTTCCAATTTATGGGGAACCTGAAGCAAAGTTATCACAGGGTTTTCAGGGGCTGAGTGTATGTCATTGACTCACTCAAGGTCACCCAATGGGTTTCCATGGCTAAACGGAGAATCAAACCATGAATTCCAAAGTCACAGTCTAATGCTCAAACCACTACACCATGCTGTCTCTCTGAATATAGGATAAGCCTAAATATACAGCAGTATTTTTCTGAAATTGTTCCTCTATTTTCCAGAAACATTTCTCTATTTTCAGGACACTACTTCTCAATAGAAATTCATCTGTTGATTCCTTACTGTAAAATAGTCACATTTGAGCATGCTTCTCCAAGTCATTGTATGAAATTATCTCCAGCCTGTTCAGTTGCCCCACTGCTAATATTATTTTAAAGGTTGTCAGCATTTTGAGTAGCAACATTATGCACAAATCATGCCCAAGGCTGCTGACCTATTTAATCTGATTTTACCAACTTCCATTTGTCTCTTTTCACTTCCTTATCACATAGAGTTGAATCATAGACTTGGAAGAGGCCACAGGGGTCATCCAATCTAACCCCTTGCCATACAGGAATACGAAATCAAAGTACCCCCAACCGATGGCCATCAAGTCTCTGCCTAAAAACCTCCAAATAAGGAAACTCCATCACACTCCAGTGTCAAACAGCTCTTACCATCAGAAAGTTCTCTGTAATACTGAATTAGTCTCTTTTCTTGTACTTTGAATCCATTGCTCTGTGTTCTAGCCTCTGTATCAGCAAAAGCTCACTCCTTTTTCAATTATATCTTTTCAAATATTCAAACATGGCTATCAGGTCACTTCTTAACTTTCTCTTCTCCAAGCTAAATATACCCAGTTTCCTTAGCTGCTCCTCATAGACCTTACTCCATTTTGGTCACTCTCATCTGCACACGCTCCAGCTTGTCAACTTCCTTCTTGAATTGTGATGCCAGAACTGGACACAGTATTCCAGGTGACAAAGCAAAATAGAGGAGTTTATCAGACACGAGTTTTTGGCGATTTTTCCTGCCTATCGCACAATTTTAGCGTCACCAACATTGCGCCATAACATGAAAGTGCGATGTTCTTCCAGACGCCATTCATTTCTATGGGAGCCCGTTGGCACATGCTTTGTGCCAACCCTACCAATTGTTTGCTAATTAATAAAGTTGTGGCCTTTCCTCCAGCTTGGTCTCCTGTGGTTATTTGGCAGCAGCATCTGAGGCAATAATTGTGGCATAAACAGCTAGCAAAATTAAAGTTGTATCTTTAAATTACAGTATCATGTACATAGCCTAAATGTATTTACATGTACATAATTTCATGAGGTTACAATGAAATTTTGGTAAGCTATTTGGTAAGATGTTTGGTAAGATGTTTTTAAAGAAAAATTTTAAAAGAATAAAAAAAATGTCTTCACATACAGTCCTGGAAGTACCTGAAAGCGATAATGCTGAACTATCCGGTCTATGTATAATGGCTGGAATGCCACCGATGGTGAGGGCAAAGTTGTAATTCATTGCTGTTTTTATTTTTTTTAAAGTTCAGAGTAGATCTGTGCTAATATATTCTGAAAATGAAAGGAAAGATGCACAACTGAGGACTCAATGACAGAATGAAAACCAAAACCAAAGACTTTATAAAATGACAATGTTTTGCTCAGCGTGAGAAAAGTGCCATGCCCCCCCCCTTGATGTAGTATATGAATTTAAACTATTTTGCTTATTTAGCATGCATATTTTCATTTGCCCATTCATGTATATTCATGTTTTAACATTTTAGAAGGAAAGAACATCATTCAAATTAGAACAGCTTCATTCAAGTAAATTTAATATTTAACTCAACTCATATACATAAAAAGTTTTGGGGGAGAAAGAGGGATCAGAGCCTCCAAGTCTCATGCCCCCTTGAGCAACTCTTGTGCTCCTGCTGGGGGTCCCACCCCACCATTTAAGAACTACTGGAGTAGACATAGTGAATCAATTGCTGAATGGTAAATCAGAACTTATACTCGTATTGATTCAATGGGTTTACAATAGCTGGAATGAACAGTGAGCTTTACTTCATTATGATTTGAATGCTGGGGAAATGGGATGTCCCTACAAGAGGCTACTTAAGAAGAGCATGCCTTAATCTTGTGTAACAATCAGAGTACATTTATGGTCCTGTGCACAAAGGCCTTAGAAAAAGCACTCTTATCAGATGAACCACATTACTCCGGTTTTGAGGTCCCTCCACTGGCTGCCTATCAGCTTCCGGGCCCAGTACAAGGTGTTGGTTATCACCTTTAAAGCCCTAAATGGCTTGGGTCCAAACTATCTTAGAGACCGCCTCCTCCCATACAAGCCTCCCCGCGCTCTCCGGTCCTCTGGGAGGAACTTACTGCAGCCTCTAAAATCTAGGCTTGCGGCAACCTCCCAGAGGGCATTCTCTGCTGTCGCCCCCAAACTCTGGAACAACCTGCCGGATGAGATCCGTCAGATAACATCATTAGACAGCTTTAAAAAAGCGGTCAAGACGGATCTCTTCCGGCAGGCCTTTCCAGATTAACCATCCCGGCCCAGGTTCCCAGGTTCCCTGATTCCCTCATTCCTCCCGTGGCCCCATCTTAGAGATGGTTGAGGATCAACAGAGGGATATCAGGGTTTTTAGTTTTAATTGCTGTTTTTATCCTTGATATTGTATTTTTAATATGTTATACTATTTAATACTGTCTTAAGGGGGGGAGGGATAAAGTGTTTTTAATTGTCATATTTTATATTTTACTGTTGTTAACCGCCCGGATTGGTTTGCCAGAGGGCGGTATACAAATAAATATTATTATTATTATATTATAAAACAGCCTGTTTTCAAAAAGGTATCTCCAAAAACAGATCTGACAACCCAATGCAAAAACTTCTTTGAAGAATGAAAAAAACTGCAGTGTGTTTTTTTTTTTAAAAAAGCCTTTATTTCACAGTCTTTTAATTCAAGACAATCAGTATATAGGAATTTATTCTTTACAAATCATGGAAAGATGTCTTTTTTTAATTACAGTTTCTACATATTTTAATATTGGTTTGTCTGAAGGCTTCAGTAATATTTTAAGACATCAATAGCATTTTCAGATTTACTTAAAATCAAAAGTATTTAATATAGAATTAATACAGTTTTTGTCAAGATCATATGATTTAAACTGTAGGATACTAAAATGATCATGTGTATTAAGTTTTTAAAGCAAATTTTACTGCATATATCTCTCTCATATTTAGATAGTATTTTTTTATCCTTTTTTATACAGGAATGGCATTCTAACTATTGTTGTGCTGCAGATGCACAGGCTGAACAATTTTTTCCTAATTGTGGATCAACAAATTTTCTTATAACCACAAAAATGACGCTTCTAGAGATAGATTTCATAGTCCACCATCTTTTGCTGGGTGGTGTTGTCATGGGTTCCGGACTTTGCATTCTGATGTGTGTGGGTTCAGTAGCAGGATGCTCCACAAATTCTTAAATGTTAAAAAAGCACTTTTAATTAGTTGTTCTATACAACAGGCTTTTACTACCATTCTTCAGATAGATTCACACACCTGTACATTCCCTGTAGAGATGAGCTTCTGCAAACTTATATTACACGAACCTTCGACATATTTTGCAGCATCTTGACAACTGTTTCTTCCAGGCCTCAGTAATTTAAAAACAATCATTATTGATTTTGATCTCCATCCATGAAGCCCCAATTTTAAAAAAAAAGGGTTGGGTTTTTATTTTTACCTGCCTGGTAGCATTCTCTGAGTCCAAAACAGTATGCAACTTTTTGGACTCTTCCTCTGGTGCACAATTCTCTTTGTCAGAATGTGAGTTGTCAGCCATACTCATAGGTGCTGGGAATGCCACAGGCCCGTGGTAATTTGGCCAGGATCTTATTTTTGTGGCTTTGATTGTCCTGGTTGTAGAAGGCACTGCAAACCACAGAGGGGTGCTCGGTGCCTCCATGTTGCCGATGCAGAACGTATCTGGCGTGCTTAAAATGGCAACTTCTCGATACAGGCTAGAGCTCTCTTCAGCCAGCCTTCTGGTTGGCTAGCGTGGACCACGTGATTCTCGTGGGATGAAGCCATTGGTCAGGGGGCACGTGACCTCAAGGGTGGGGGTGAATGGGATCCCCTGGGATCAGGAGGAGGGGTCAAATCACACCCCACTATGGATCTGGGGCGGTCACATGGCCTGGATGGCCCGCCTTAGCATTTCCGGGGAGGTACATGCCCATCAGTTTGACAGGTCATCCATCATTCTTGGGGGAGGGGTCAAAGGCAAGGCCAAAGGGTCATAAATCATTCCAGGGGCAGTGCCAGGGGTGGGGCCAAAGGGTCATAAATCATTTTTGACAGGAGCTACCACTACATACTACTTATATATTGTAGTTCCTCTTTTGCTAGTGCTTTTGATTTATGTTAGAATTAACAGAAGTGTCTGTGTGTGTGTGTGTGTATGGAATTCCACTGTGCAGATAAACATGCTTCTCTCAAAAGTACTTGTGCTAATGTGTAATAACATTACACATAGGGAAAGACCTTTGTGTTCACCGTCAATAGGGCTGGACTAAGTGGTGGGTGCTAGAAGTTCCTGATCATTTGATGGCACTTGGTGGGTGAAAGAACTCTTGAATTTTGTTCTGAGTCACTAGAGAGATTGTCACATACAGACACCTGGATTACTTTCAACTTTAGCTGAGGTGATGGTTCAGAAAGGGAAGTGTTTTACCACTATTGTTTTGCCTTCTGTTTTTGAAGGAGAAAAGGCAAAAGATACTACATTTCTTGGATATAAATAGCAAAGCCACCAGGTTCTTTCTCATGCACAATGTTGTGATAGTTACTTTTGAACTAGAAATCACAGAACTCCCCAGATAACTCAACAACTGAGAGTTCTAGTCCAAAAATCTAACTTCCTCAAAGCTGTGTACACACATGCTGCAATAGGGCAGGGATACAGTTACAGTTATTTTTACTCTGGTTTTGTGTTACTCAGCCTAGGAGGCCAAGCAAAAAAGGAGGATGTCCAGGTTGTCCCAAAGATAGTGACTCTAGTCTCTGATTCTCCTACTGTTTTCACTAGCTCATGTATCAGTTGCTCAAGTCTCTTCATTGCATTCCCACTACTGTTTTGACCACAGAAGTCACGGTAGTTCTATAATACTTCTGGTGTCCATGTTATGATCTCCTAGAAATTGTACAGGTTGTGTCATCTGAAGTACTTTCATACTACGCACTGACTTCACATTCACTGTAATAGCAACATCCTAAGGTATCCTGGGATTTGGGGTCTAGGGAGGGGCATTTGAATTCTCAGCCAGCAAGCCACAATGTCTCTGCAGTTAGTGTGGTATACACAGATGAAAAGATCCACACAAGTTATTCACCTCTTGCGGGCCTCCTTTTGAGCTATAATTTCCCCAACATTTCAAAGAGATACTGACACTGCTGATGTCCCCACATACACACCGTTTAGTGTAACAAACTATAGTGGACTTTCAAAAGACAAATAAATGGGTCTAAGAACAGACTGAGCCTAAACTCTCACTAGAAACTAAACTGTTCTTAAGCTGATATTATCATACTTTGGACACATCATGAGATGACATGATCCACTGGAAAAGATACTAGTGCTCAAAAAAAAAAAAAAGGAAGGCAACAGGAAAAGTGGAATACCACATGGATTATGAGTGATTCAATATGGAAAGCACAAAACTTGAGTTTCCAAGGTCTGAGCAGGGCTATGGAAGACTGGGGCTCTTGAAGGTCTCTCACTCATAGGATGAGCATCAATTAAAAAAATGACTTGATAGTACATAAGATCTACAATTATGACGAGTGTGTGGAATTGGAAAATATCTGTTTACACAACTCTTCACATAAAGGAAAAATCCAGGGAAGGGAAAGCCCATGTTGTAAGTACAGGGATGTTATAACCTCCTGTCTTGATTTCTGTTATGCACTCTACATGGGGCTACCCTTGTGCTTGGTTCGGAAACACCAATTAGTACAGAACATGGGAGCCAGGCTGGTCTCGGGTACATCTAGAAGAGACCATATAACACCAATTTTGAGATCGCTTCACTGGCTGCCTATCAGTTTCCAAGTCAAGTACAAGGTGTTGGTTATCACCTTTAAAGCCCTAAATGGCTTAGATCCAACCTATCTTCAGGACCGCCTTGTCCACTGCCGGAATGTGACCCCCCCCCCAAGAACTTAACCTGCAATTGAATTCAACCCTTTGGTTGAAGGAGCTGCTCTGCCTTTGATGTATTTGCTAAAATTTTGTGGACACACGGAACGATACAGAACTCCTGCTTCAATAAATACAACCTGTATGTCAACACCAATATTTTCCATGTTTCAAGATGCAAATGAGGACATTCACATCTACTTACTGTAGTGGCAGAGTATATTATTTAGTGGCACTCTTCCACTGCTAAGGCATTTCTAATCTGAGTACTGGCTGATGACAAATGACTGATCATTACCAAAGGCCTATACTTGCTTTGTACAATAAGGTCTTGCAAGCTTTCTTCAGAATAAAGACATTTTGTGGATCCAAAAAAAGATTAGTGGATTATATGGGAGGAGGCGGTCCTGAAAAATATGGTATACAGTGGTGCCTCGGGTTACGAAATTAATTCGTTCCGCCATTCCTTTCGTAACCCGAAAAATATTTCGTAACCCGAAACAGTTTTTGCCAATCCAACTTTTTCGTATCCCGGAAATTTCGTAACCCGATCATTTCGTATCCCGAGGCACCACTGTACCAACATATTTTAGCTTAAAATTCTTAGTTCCAATAACTAATTCTTAGGAGAGGCATGTTAATCATGAAACAGTAAAAAAAAATTCTCGGAGATGTTTTACAAAATAGCCATACATTAATTTTTGGTAATTAAATCATATAATATTTGAACAAGCTGGTCACTGGTCTCCTTGTATCAAACCTAGGTGCTGAACACTAGAACATTAGATTCAGCTACAGAAACAGCTTAAGGTAGAAGGATTGGAATAAATTTAGACTAAATTTATACTAAAACTGGGAAACTACCCAATGGTGATAGTATGGGGACAAAGCATAACTATCTGGAAAACCCCAAAGACTAGATTGGGACCACAGGAGGACTGGGTTTCAGACCCAGGCTCTGAAGTTCCCTATAGAAATCCCTATAGGGCATCTCCCAACAGTGTTTCTATAGTTGCAAACAATACATAGAAAATGTAAACTGAATACTTTTTTTAGTAAACTGGATAAATTTTACAGCTAACAAAATGGGTAATTAGACTAGTATCCTAATCCTGCAATCAATATAGCTTCATAACTGGAAAATAAGGAAAGACTGACAGGCTGATCTTACACCAATGCTCTCCAGGTGAAAGGTTGCCACTTCTTGTTTTTGTAAAGGGCAAAACACACCATATCTTTCTGTGTGTGCACTCTCTATCAGCAATTTTGATCAAGCACTGCAGAATGTCCTCCTGTCTTCTGTGTTTTCAACATAACTTTGCTGGAGTCATAGCCAACTTTAAAGTCAATATTTTGCCATCTCTTGATGTGTAATGTCAACATCACATTCCTCTTGGGGAAATGTAAAGTCTTAGTTCAACCAACATTATATAGCACAAAAGAAAAGGCATACTTCATTCAACAAAGTCTTTGACAAAGAAGTTTCTGTTTACAAAGTCTTTTTCTGCCGCCCAGCTGCCTTTCTTTTTCCATCTTCTATTAACTTGGAAGTTTTTAATGGCATTGGCATTGGGCAAATGGTGAAGTCAATCTGGAATTCAGTTGCAGCAGCATGACTGCAGGAAACAGTGCAAGAAAGCTTGAGCTAGGAAAGAATGGGACTCTAACTGATCCAGCTGTAGCTGCCTGTGCCTGCTCACAACAGCCAAAGTAAACAGCTTTTGCCTTCAGAACCCCATCTGAGCAAAAGGACTACCTTATGAACCGTTTTCACCAACTATTCCACAGCACCGATCTACATGGGGATTATCAAATGAGGGACGTTCTGTCCCCTCATGTTTCCATCATGTTCCCGTCCTTCCCAGACAATTACAGGAAGGCTTTTCAAGTGGGATTCACACTAACCTCATCCAGGAAGTGCAAATGACAACCATCATGCAAAAGGCTTTCAGATGAAGTTGTGCAAATCCTGTCATTATCCCACCATTGACCTGTCATAAAGTGACATTTACCAGTATTTTGAATTAATGGAAGTTCACATTAATGCAATGCTGCTTTAATGACAGGTTAATGGCGGGATCGGTCTACGATTTAAAAGTCTTTCACACCATCACAGTCACAGACGGGTTAAGGATGGGGGAGCAATCCCATCCCCATCCCATCTCCATGTGAAAATCTCCTACCTTGGAGCACCAAAACAGCAATCATAAGAAAAGTGGGGACTGGTGAAACAAAAAGTCATCCCTGTATGCATTTTGCAAGAAGCCTTCAAGCAGTCTCCAGAAGGTACAACAGGGTTTTTTTAATCTTTAATTATAAAGTGAACCCTTGTCTTCTACTGAGGTTTGGTTCCAGGAACCCCCATAGATACCAAACTCCATGGATGCTCAAGTCCCATTAAATACAATGGCACAGTAAGATAGTGTCCCATACACAAAATGGCAAAATCAAGGTTTACCTTTTGGAATGCATATATTTTTTGAATATTTTCAAGCCGTGGATGGTTGAATCCATAGATAAGAATACATGGATATGAAGGGCCAAATGTACCAGTTGTTTCATTTCACATAGGCATATTGTCAGTTTTGAATAAAAAGTTTGCTGAGCATGTGAAACTGCTCTTATTTTTTGAGGTGTAGGAATCCATGTTATTCCAGTCTCTAGTGCAAAATGTCCTGTTCAAAAAGTAATGCCCGGGAACACATTTAATTTGTTACCTGTATTTATGTATTTGTTTATCAGTTCTCAGCCCTGAATGGCATTCAGGGAGATATACAGCAAATAAAAGCAGATAAAACAAGTACAAACATTATTTTAAAAGAGACTGTAACAATTTTTTATTTTAAAAGAAAATACATAGATAAAATCAAACAATCCGAAAACCACTCTTGTTATAAGGACCAAAGACAAATATGAGATAGCACAGTCTTGGCTAGGGTTAAGAAGGTCCCAGAAATGGGCTGATGCATTTTCTTGTTGTTGTTGTTAACTGCCATCAAGTCAACTTTGACTTATGCTACCTGCATGAAGGAGAGACCTCCAAGTCACTCTGTTATCAATAGCTCTACTCAGGTCCTGCAGACTCAAGGCCATGGCTTCCTTGATTAAATCCATCTATCTGTAATGTAGTCTTCCTCTTTTCCTATTGCCTTCATTTTACCAATGATTATTGTCTTTTCTAATGTGTCATGTCATTAGATTAGTCATATGTTTGGTTA
Organism: Sceloporus undulatus; assembly: GCF_019175285.1. Classification (NCBI taxonomy): domain Eukaryota; kingdom Metazoa; phylum Chordata; class Lepidosauria; order Squamata; family Phrynosomatidae; genus Sceloporus; species Sceloporus undulatus. The sequence continues at coordinate 45,038,365 of NC_056524.1, read as the reverse complement.
AATGTTAATTAATCAAATGCATTAAGCCAAAAAAAATTATTACATTTATGTTAGGAAATGGGAAAATGTAACTACAATTGGCTCTCCTTATCCACGGATTCTTTATCCATGGATTCAACCATTCACAGCTTGAAAATATTTCGATACTATATAAATTCCTAAAAGCTAACCTTGATTTTGCCTTTTTATATAAGGGACACCATTTTACTATGCCACTGGATTTACTGGGTTTTAAGCATCCACAGATTTTGGTATCCATGGGGGGATTAAAGTTTAATTGGTGTAGTGGTTTGAGCATTGCACTACTGGAGACCAAGGAACTTATCCCTCAGGATTTTAAACCAGCTCCATCCTCCTGGCTTGGAGGCAGGATGTGGGATGTGGGATGGAGGTAGGGTTGCCATTCATCAGGACCTCCAAACTGGGACAAATGTAGGACAAAATTTTCAAATGTAGGACACCTTTTTGTGTCCTACATTTGAATAGGAGCCTCTGAGGCTTTCCTTCTTGGCCTGGGCCCCGCCCTCGGCGGGGGCGGAGCCCAAACATGGAGAAACTCCTTCCCTTTCAGGGAGGCTTTCCCTGCAGACCTTGGCCTCCCTCAGCTTGCCATATCTCGCCCGGGGGCGGGGGCAATCCTGGGGGCGGTGCCAAACCAGGGTGGTACCGTGCAGACCCGCCCCAAACTGGGAAACTCCCACCCCCAGGCGGGAAATGGCAAGCCTAGATGGAGGTGGGGATTATTGCTTATTAAATCACCACTGAGACGTCGGCCGCCATCAGCCTAAAGCTTTCAGACTTCTAAAAAGTGCTGGTGGAGTGTGGCTGGGACCCAGGCTGATGTTGGCTGGTGATTCGGTGGCGATTTAGTGATTGATAATCCCCTCCTCAATCATGCATCCAAGCTCCAGCCCAGGTTTAAAATCTTGAGTGATAAGCTCCCAAGGTTCAATTCCCTGCTCAGCCATGGAAACTCACTGGGTGACCTTGGGCAAATCACACATTCTCATCCCCAAAAAACATTGTGATAGGCTTGTCTTAGGGTCACCGTAAGTCAGAAATGACTTGAAGGCACACAACAACAACAAAATTAAATTGAGAAGTTGCACTGAAGCCCAGGAAAAAAATGAAAAATATCATAGGTGTTTTTATGCACTCCCTTCCTCCTTGTCCCTATTTTGAGCTTAGGAAAGATGGAAAGACCTGCATGAATTTTTGAAAATGTAAATTTATCAGCTACCTCAGCAAAAATTCTTTTCTTGCTCCCTCCCCCTTACAATCTCCTTTCTTTAGTTTGCTAACCCATATGGATTCCAGCAAAAGTCCCAGGGATAAGAGCTTCAAAATTCAATTTCCTGGAACAGATGTTCTGTGCTGGGATGGACAACAGTTTGACCATATCAGCTTCCTCAGGAAACCTTGGAGCTTCCTTCTCCTGGTGACTTCCTTTTTCTGAAGAAGAAGAAGAAGAAGAAGAAGAAGAAGAAGAAGAAGAAGAAGAAGAAGAAGAAGAAGAAGAAGAAGAAGGCTTGGCTAGGCCTAAAATTTGCTGTCTCGGCTCTTTGGAGGCATTTGTGGACTATTTTTTTCATTCTTTTCAGTATTGGTGAGCCTGAGGCCCAATAAAATGCCTCAGGGCTGCACTTTCACCATCCTGCTTTACACAATAAAGATTATCACATGAAGGATAAGGACAGGAGCAAAGCGGATTGCTCCTGTCCTTATCCCATTCTATTCATGTGATCAAGGGAAAGATCATCACCCACCATGTGCTTATCTCATTCTTCTGTCTGTGAAGTGTAATGGACCCATCACTTGGTATTAACAGGAGTTTCCATTAATATCAACGATGGCTCCATTACACTTCACAGATAGCAGAAGAACAGGATAAGTTTGCGGTGTGTGATCACACGACTAGGATAGGATAAGGACAGAAGCAATCTGCTTTGCTCCCATCCTTATCCCTCATGTGATAATCTCCTGTGTCCGGAGTAGAAAACAGCAGGACCACCTGGATGCAAAGACAACCAGCTACCTTCCAAGCTGCCCTTAACACCTATGTGTTTAAAATCCTTTAACCTTGGGATCCACTAAATTATCATACCCTAATCCCAAACAAAAATACAGAGGCATTCCCATAGCTATTTGGGAGGAGGAGGAAGAACATCAGCAGGCTAATGTAAAATTTGCAGGCTCTTCGCTATAGGTACTTAATTAATGCTGGAATTAATTCTGAAAATCCTATATAAATTACCCAATTAAAGCCACATCTAGATGGATTTCGTAAAACCTCTGGTAGTCCCAGGTTTTGTGCTTGTGCTTTCTGACACAAAAAGTACACATCCCTGCACCAGCATACAAACAGCCCGGAGCGGGTGCTATAATGCAGCAAAGAAAAATGCAAAAGTATGACAAATGGGGCAGGTCACTAATAATGCAATGGATATCATTACAAAATATACAAACCAGACAATCCAGCATGGGAGCATGGCATGAAGACAGTTGAAGGGTACATGTTGGGGGGGGGGGGGAAGCTCCATGATGGTGTTTTGCCAATGTATCACTGGGCACACCAATGTACCAATGCACTAAACAGGTGGTGAACCACACATGCAACTGTATGGCTGATCATACAGGTGGGTGTCTAATGGAAAATTAAACGTAATGAGCTGTTTTTATTATGTTTATATTGTATGTTTTGTATTTTGTTTTGTATATCTTTTGCCTTGTTGTAACCCGCTTTGATCTACCCTGGAAAAGCGGGCTATAAATAAAAATTATTATTATTATTATTATTATTATTATTATTATTATTATTATTATTATGTTCTGGACAGGAAGAGGGAGGTAATTGGAGGTCACAGGCAGTGTTTGTGAAATGGTGTGCATGCATGAGGGGGAGATGACCAAAAAATAATAATAATAACTGCACAGCACAGCTTTACGTCAGATGTTGCAAACAGCCTGTGAATGTTCAGGCTGCCTTTGGAGTGGGTAATGTGGACGGGGGTTTCAACCCACTTTCAGAAAGCCCAGGATCGAGCCACTTTTTCCTGTCTATCTACTCTGGTCCTCAAGAAAGACATTGGACAAAAGCTGTGATTAAGGAGGTGCAATCAAAACAAAAAATAACTGGAAACTCCTTAGACTTCCAGAGAATTTTTTCCCCTTCTGGAGATGCTGTAGTTTATATATATGGGCAGAGCTTGGAGGAAATTTGTTACAAAATAAATAAATATTCATTAGACAAATTCTAACTTAATGTTTAATATAATTTATTTTAATTAGTTAGTTCCTAGAATCATAGTGTTGGATGAGACCACAAGGGGCATCCAGTCTAACCCCCTGCCATGCAGGAAATCTAAATCAAAGCATCCCCGATAGATGGCCATTCAGCCTCTGTTTGAAGATCTCTAAGGAAGGATCCTGTTGGTTATCTTGGTTGACCAACAGCAGCTCAAGGGTGAGGAAGACAGACTGACTTACTTTGGAGAGAATTCCACATCATGGATGCTGCTACAGAGAAAGCCCTGCCCAGTGTACCCAGGATGATGGGCATGCAACAGTGTCTCTGGTAAGGATCTCAAATTCCAGGCTCAAATTCCTGGGCTCAAACTGTTCATGGCTTTACTTTGGTTTGCTTCTGTTGTCTTGGATACCAAATACATTTGCTTGGGAACAAGCAACATTTTGTTGTACAAACTTCTGCAACCAGGGACTTGTTTGGCTGACAACACCAACTATCCATCCATCCATCCATCTCCTTAGTTAAGTGGAAACATTTTTCAACACTGAGCTCCCTAGTTGAATTTCCCCTCACTTTATTTACATCCCACTTTATAAATAACATAATATAATAATAAATTTTTTATTTGTATACCGCTTTTCCATCTGATCAAAGCGGTTCACAGTACTATATAGTACAGTACAAGGCAGTACAATAATCAAACAATACAATATACATCAGTTACATGAACAATATTACACAGTTCAATAAAAGTCTCATAACAAATACAAATCAATTTAAAAACAATCGGTTGTGGTTGGATATCCGGATCTTAATTAGGGTATTCTATCTCTAAAGTGAATCAGGGGAGTATGCTATCTGAAAAAGATGTGTTTTCAAAGCTTTCTTAAAGGCTTCCAGCATGGAACACTGCTGGATCTTTTCAGGGAGAGCATTCCAATGAGCAGGAGCTGTCGCCGTGTAGGCTCTCTGATAAGGTTTTATTAATTTTACCCTGGAGTATTCAAGTAAATATATCCCAGATGTTCTGAGGGTGCGGGGTGGATTATGCAGGGAGAGGCGCTCCCTCAAGTAACTCGGGCCCAAGCCATGTAGGGCTTTAAAGGTAATGACCAACACTTTGTATTGCGCCCGGAAGCTAATAAGCAGCCAGTGGAGAGATTTTAATATAGGTGTTATATGGTCCGATCTTTGGGTACCCGTGACCAATCTGGCTGTGGCATTCTGAACTAACTGAAGCTTCCAAACCTGGTACAAAGGTAGCCCCACGTAGAGCGCATTACAGAAATCCAAACAAGAGGTTACCAGTGTGTGTACTATAGTTTCAAGGTCCTTTCGATCCAGACAGGGACGCAGTTGGCATATCAGCCGAAGCTGGTACCAAGCACTCCTAGCCATCGCATCTACTTGAGATGATAATTGTAGAGATGGATCCAGGAGTACTCCCAAACTGCGAACTTTATCCTTTAGGGGGAGCTTAACCCCGTCAAGGATAGGATGACAAATTTCCATATCTGGATTCAGGGTACCTATCATGAGTACCTCTGTTTTCTCTGGATTCAGCTTGAGTTTGTTTTTCCTCATCCAGCCCATTACTTTACTCGCAGGCTGGGATTCAAGGCAGCTTAGAAGAAGGCAGAGAAAACAATAAAACACATACAGAACTAAGTTAAAACAGCATTAATTAAAACATACAAAATTAAGATTAAAACAGCATTAAATAACAACAGAATAAAGCCAATTAAAATCCTACTTTACAACAGATTTAAAACAGTACATCACCATAAAAGCCCCTATTTTGTTGTTCAAATCAGTTTCCAAATGTTTGCTGTAACAGAAAGGACTGAGCCTACTGCCAAAAGTTTGAGATTATGGGGTATTGAAAAGATTTAACACACTATGTTAAAACAGAAAAGCTTGTTAAACAAATTTTGTTCATATATTTTTTTAACAAAACTGACACTACTAAGATTGTCAAACCACCCACAAGGTTATTTATGCTATTTAACATAGGCTTAAGCAATCTTACAACACCTCTTGGTAAACAATCTGCCAGGAACTGTCTGTGTCACCCACTTTATCTGAAACATCATGTCTTGAAAGGTATAAATAACACTAATCTTTCCTGAGAGATTTCATAAGTCCAAGAAAAGAGCAACAATAAATTCCTTGACTGAGGGAAAAAATAGATACTGTACTTGTATTCTACACATATGCATGCATTACTTCAGTGTAAACAGTGTTTGGGAGCTGAATTTTACCACACAAAGGTCAACTTTTAAAAATAAGAAATTATACCTCGCTCCACCACAGGTCAAACACCAACAGATATAGTTTTTGCCACACTTTCCCCCTGGCCCCAATCACTCTCCATCTCTTAAAAAAACTGGCTTCGTCTTTGGCTTTATTTCATGTGTCAAAATCAGAAGTTCAGTAACAGATCTCCTTTGCAACTTGGAGGCCTTAGGGAGTTATATGGGTCTGAGGTCATTTTCTAGCACCAGTCCAATAGCTGTGGCCTAGTAAGCAGGGGTGTTCCTAGGAGGGTGCAAGGGGTGCAGACACCACCAGGTAACAACTCCTCAGAAGAGGTTCTCCTGTTGCACTTGTGGGAAGAGACTGCTTCCGGTGTGCACTGCTGCACTTCTCTATGGGTAGTCTGGGGCTCCTGGAGTCTGAAGGTCTTGGAGCGGACCCAGTCAGCCGCAGGTGGCAAGGAAGATAGCTGGAATGCTGTCAGCATGGTGAAACAATCAATGTCATTCCCTTTGCCAAATAGTATCATAGAATAATAGAGTTGGAAGAGACCCCAAGAAGGGCCATCCAGTCCTACCCCCTGCCATGCAGGAAATCTCAATCAAAGCATCCCTGACAAATGGCCATCCAGCCTCTGTTTAAAGACCTCTAGGGGAGGAGACTCCACTACACTCCGAGGGAGTGTGTTCCACTGTCAAACAATCCTTACTGTCAGGAAGTTCCTCCTAATGTTGAGGTGGAATCTCTTTTCCTGTAGCTTGCATCCATTGTTCCGGGTCCAGTCTCTGGAGCAGCAGAAAACAAGCTTGCTTCCTCCTCAATATTCAGCAATTGCAAACAAGATAGGTAGACTGGAACAACCAGGGACACAAACAGTCCCTTCAAGAGTCCTGGCCCACCAGCCATTGTCAACAAGTAGATCTGACCTTTTGTCTTTCACAGCTACTCCTGCTGGACCATTGACTTGGCTGGTGGAAGGGTGCCAGGCAGCATGAAGGTGACAGCATAAGTGACATCAACCCTAGTGATGTCACTGCTGGTAAGGAGCCACAATTTGAAACTTTAAGATACAGATTGGATGCCACAACCCTAATCATTTCCCTAGGTATAGTAGGTAGAGCCCACCAATAAAAAATATTGATCATAATAAACAATAAAAGTAAAAAGCAACCTAAGATTAAACAAAAAGCAGGAAAATAACATTTGAAAAACATAAAAATCGTATCAGCTGTAGCTTAAAATCAGGATGGGCAATGTGCAGCTCAGAGGAACTAGTTCCAGGGTATTTATAATTCCTACATTGGAATAGCTTCCCTGCTACCAGTTTGTTTCTGGGCATAATTCCAAGTGCTGGCTCTGACCTATGAAGCCCTATACAACAAACAAAGATCTTGGATGTATAAAAGACAGCAAATGCCTGTATGAGACTTCAGAGTCTTGAGTTCCTCAGAGGACATCTTTCTCATGGTTCTGCCACATGTCACAGATCGGTAGCATCACCGGCGGGGGGGGGGGGAGGGGCGGGGGGGGGAGGCGACACCGGGCGACACTCCAGAAGGGGCGGCATGAGGTTGACTCCCCACTCCCCACCCCCATAGCTGCCGTTTGGGCTGTGCGGAGGCTTCTCCAGGCACCCACAGAGGGGTTTTTCCAGGTGCCCAAGCCCTGTGGAGGGATTTTTCTGGGTGGACAGGCACCACCCACCCCAGAAACTCCACTGGAGTCTCGCCCCCTGCACTGGGTGTCACCCGGTATGGGAACACTGTCACAGGTCTGTCTGCTGAAGACACATGAGAAGGCCCTCTCAATAGCTGCTCCCAAATTGTAGAAATCCCTTCCATGGGAGGCCAACCTTGCCTCTTCTCTGCTCTCTTTTCACCAGCAAGTGAAGGCAAGTATTTGATTACCAGGGTGCGCAGAAAGATATTTTTTTCAAAGGGGTGCACATGCTGCATTTTTTTCTTTGTTGCTAAGTGTTTTTAATTGAATGATTAATGATTAAGACAACATGCTGTAGTGGTTTGAGCACTGAATTATGACTCAGGAGGAACAGGGTACAAATTGCTGCTCACCCATAGAAACTCACTGGGTGATCTAGGGCAAGTCACACTCTCTCAACCTCAGAAGAAAGCAAACCCCCTCTGAACAAATCTTGACAAGAAACTCTTGTGATAGTTTCTGATTTATGGTGACCTGAAGGTGAACCTATGTGAAAGAACACAACACCATAAATGATTACTTATACTGTTTTAAATTAAAGGTAAAATATTATGGCTATTTTAGCAGTATGTGTGTTTGTTTTTTAACTCTTATATCATCAGGTTTTATCATCTGGGTTTAACTCTTTTGTAAGCTACCACTGAGGCACTTTCGCACAGACCTGGATACATGCTAGGGTTGCCTTGGGGCGTCCTTTACAGATGCCCCGCAACCCTAGCACGTACCTGCAGCGTGATAATGGTGGCGCCCTGTATACACGGGCGCCGCCATTATGACATCATGGCCGCGCGCGCAGCCAAACAGCATGACGCGGGTGTGACGTGCTCGTGCCGCTGCAGGGTGCTTGTGGCACCCTTTCAGCAGTGCCAGAAGGAGCTCCATTTCGGAGCTCCTTTTCACCGCGTGTATCACTGGCGCAGCCTTTACACGGCTGCACCAACGATATTAAAGAGAAAGGGGCCAAGAGAACCCTCTTTAACCGCATGAAGCCCCAAGGACACCCCTTTCCAAGCCAGGGGGGAGTGGTGTTTTACCGCTTCCCCGAGGCCTGGAGAAGTGGTGGATTGAGGCTTCTGGGGTTGCCACTGTGGATGCCCAGGCCCCGATCCAGCAGGGAAAGGGGTGGGTGCAGGCCGCCTCAAATGGGCGATCTGTATCCCGCCACAGTCTCCTGCTGGGAGAAAGGGAGGGTACAAATAATATACTGTACATAAATATTTAAAAAGCAGAGATTTGGCTGCCAGATTTGGTACTGACGTGGAATACAATCCTCAGTGGGTTTGGGGTAGTCCAAGACAACCCTGGCCCCTGTAACTTATCCACATCTGACATTAAATACTTTTGGCTAAAATCCTATAAATATACCTTGGAATTAGAGCAACTGAAGTCCATCCCACTGGATTCAGGGGCTCTTACCTCCCATTTGAGTCCCAACTGAATAGTTCATGAAATAAACTAGTCCTTTTTCTGCTACTACAGTCACCCCTCCTAACTCACGGATCTGAGATCCACAACCTCGAAAATCCACTGAGGGGCGGCCTTTGTTATTTCCAATGAGGCGTGCACACAGCACACACGCCTAGCATGCACACATGGGTACTCACCCCATTCAAGCCTATGGGGCTTGAATATGCATGAGCCTCTGTTTTCGCACGGGGTCCAGAACAGATTCCCTGTGAAAACAGAGGGCCAGCTGTACTATCTTCAGGGTGGAAATTGCTAGATTTTCTTGAGATGGGTAATGTGTGTGTGTGAATTAATTGTTAGTTGTGAATCGAAATGAATGGAAGTGATTTAAGAGATTATCACACTGCTTTATTCCTGATCTGGGCAGGGGCTGAGACCAGGCTGGGACATCTCCCATTACTTTTCTAAGAACTGAAAAGTCCTGTTTTTAGCTAAGTACGGGAGAAGTCCCAATCTGATATGGGATGTTTCCAATCTGGGCACGGAGCTGTGCAATAAGACACAGCCTCAGCCCTTGCCCAGATCAGTAAAAGACAGCCAATGTGATAATTTCCTAAATCAAGATACAGCTAAATCTATACATCATTTTCAGGGTTATTTTCTAGCCATTGAAAGCTGTCACAACAAATGCCAAAATCCAGATCATGTTTCATCTTGTTTAGCTAGCAGTGGTAGAGAGTCTGTTGGCCAACTCAGCTGGAGTCATGTTGATTTTCAGTGCCAGCAGCTGATTAGTATGCCAAAGTTAGCATGTGCTCTAGTCATACCTAAAGAATATTGTCTCAGAGCTATGATTTGTATTGTTTTGTGATAACATGTTATGCTACATATTTTGTTAGTATGTTGCTCAACCTTCACATACTGGTTGCATAGGTTTCTGTAGGATCATGCACAAGTTAAGCATTGTCTAACATTCAAAATTATGAAATCGAAGGCTTTCATGGCCGGCATCCATAGTTTTTTGTGGGTTTTTCAGGCTACAAAGCCCGAAAAACCCACAAAAAACTATTCAAAATTATTATCTTTCTGGCCTGCCCCACTCACACATGTCTGTTTATCTCACATTTCAGTCTTTGTTATTTTTTTGCAGTTCATTTTATGAGCTACAGGCTTTGTATTCACATTTCAACAGCTATCCACAGTTTTTTGCAACTGTGTAGGTGACATTTTCTTTCCATAGCATGAATGACCCACCTCAGATCCAAAATAAAAGAAATAAAAATACACACTCACACACACAGAGAGAGAGAGAGAGAGAGAGGAGAGAGAGAGAGAGATTATTGTTCCTGATATAACCTTACAGACCAAATCAAAGTTAGAATTGCTATCTAAACAGAAAACAGCTCTGTCAAACAGCTCTTACCATCAGGAAGTTCTTCCTGATGTTTAGGTGGAATCTCTTTTCCTGTAGTTTGAATCATCCATTGCTCCATGTTCCTCTGTCTAGAGCAGCGGAAAACAAGCTTTCTCCATCTGTATATGAGATCCCTTCAAATATTTAAACATGGCTAACCTGTCATCTCTTAACCTTCTTTTCCCCGAGCTAAACATACCCAGCTCCTTAAGCCACTCCTCATAGGACATGGTGTCTAGACTTTTCACTATTTTGGTTGCCCTCCTCTGGACATGCTCCAGTAACAACTTGGCTGTTGTTGTTAACTGCCATTAAGTCAGTTTCAACTTGTGGAGATCCTATGAATGAGATAGATCCAAGGCAGCCTGTCATCAATAGCCCCGCTCAAGTCCAACAAACTTGGGGCTTTGGCTTCCTTGACTGAATTTATCCACCTATAATGTGGTCTTCCTCTTTTTCCTAATGCCTTCCAATTTGCCAAGCATTTTCATCTTTTCTAATAAGCCATGTCATCTCATGATATAGCCAAAGTATGATCACTCCAGTTTCGTCATTTTAACTTGTAGGCTTGGTTTGCTTGAGGACTCATTTATTGGTATCCATAGAACTCTTCTCCAGCAGCACATTTCAAATGAGTCGGTTCTCTTCCCGTCAGTTTTCCTCACAATCCAGCTTTCACAACCATATATAGAAACTGGAAATATAAACCTGGATAATCCTGATTTTGGTATACAATGATATATCTTTATCACTGAGGATTATATCTAGTTCCTCCAAAGCTGCCTTTCCAAGTCTTTGTCTTCTTTTGATTTCTTGACTACAGTAACTGCTCTGATTAATGACCAAATTTGAGAACCCTTTTTTGTGAAAAAGTCTTTGGCCATTTCAATGCCTTCATCATCCATTTCATAGTTATGTAAATCCTTTATAGTGATTATTTTTGTTTTCTTAACAAAAGTACCTCCATAGGTCTCTGCGGATACCTATCACAGCACATTCAGCTAAATGTTCATAGCTGTTCAAAGTCTTTATGGCCTCACCTTATAAACAGTGCACCCCCACACACACACTTCCATGCTACTGGGGAACAGATGGATGAGTGAGGATATCTCCAGCTAATTTTCTTTCGCTATAGCCTGATTTTGTGCCTTCTTCCTGGAGTTTCCTCTACAGCTGTTCAAAGTCTTTATGATTTTCTTCTAGTAGTATGGTTTCACCTGCATATCTTAAATTGCTGGTGTTACTTCCTCCAGTTTTAATGCTTCCGTCCTCTGAATGTAATCCTGTTTTACATGTGATACATCCTGCATATGAATTTAAAAGATAGAATAATAAAATATAGCCTTACCTGGCCTGCTTGCCAACTAGAAAACATTCTGTTTCACCATATTCTGGCCTTTCAATGACCCCTTTTCCTGTATGTTTTACAGTTGCATTCAGAATTCTGACCTTATTTCTTCTGCTTCTCATCTGTCATTAACTGTGGAGCTTCATCTTCCATTCAATTAGGCTTTTCTTTCTTTTGGGTGCAGTGCCTTTTTTGCATTCTTCCCTTCTCAGGTTTTGATTCAAAGTTCTTCTGGTCAACTAGGCTTAATAGTGCAAAGCTATTTTTAACATTTCTCTGAGGATGCCAGCCATAGATGGTGGCGAAACGTCAGGAAGAAACTTTTCTAGAACATAGCCACATAGCCCGAAAAACCCACAAAAACTATGGATGATAGCCATGAAAGCCTTCGAATTCATATTTTTAACATTATTTTAAAATTGTACAGTGACATCATTCAGTTTATACTTTGGCACAATGGTTGATCTAGCATACTTCTTCAACTTTACTCTAATTTTTGATGTTAGCAGTTTGTGGACTATGCCACAATCAGCTCCCAGTTTTGTTTTTACAGATAGAATGATGCTTTTCCATTTTCTGCTTCTCATTATGTAGTCTATTTGATTTCAACATCAACCATTAGGTGACACCCGTGTATACAATCAAACAATCAGCCTCACAAAATTTGGTAAGTTGCTCTCCTGCTTCATTTCTTGATTCTAGGCCAAATTCTCCAAAAATGTTTGGTTTGGTTTGGTTTGCCCATGTTTCCTATTGCATTCCAGTCACTTATGATTATTAACATATGCTGTTTTGGTGTGTCATCAATTTCCTCTTTGACTCATATACACAGGCTCTGAAAGAACTGCCTCTATAATTGGAGCATAAACTTGGATTATGGCTAAATTGATAAGTTTTCCCTGATGGTAATCATGGTAGGGCATTTGGCCATATCCTAAGATCAATATGGAAAGACCTCCTCCAAATATATCCACCACAAAGGGTTTGCAGAGTGTTCACTAGTCTCCTTTATCCAACTTTAGAATGTTTGTCTGTGATTGTTTTCAGTATTTTAATTGTATTTCACTATAGTTATAATATTGTAAGTATTATGTTGATTTGGTTTAAGGAGGGAGGGGATAGTGAGATTTATTTTATTGTATTGTATGGATTTTATTGATTTTATTGATGTAAGCTGCCTTGATCTTATTGGAGAGGTGGGGTAGAAATAATAATAATTATTATTATTATTCTCCAAATATTATCTTTCGGTTTCTCTGCTATTATTATTATTGTTATTAAATAAAATAAAAAAATAAAATCTTTATTTATATCCCGCCCTTCCAAAAAGATCAGGACGGCTTACAAAATGCAACAAGTGCAATTGAATACAGGATTAAAAACATATACAAATCAATACATTACATAGTATGTAATTATCCTTTATTTATAAAGTGCTGTAAATTTACACAGCGCTGTGACTAACCAGTTTTATGCCAGCTGTTTATTCCTATGATTTCTTATTTGAGAAGGCGATGTGAAGTATAGATTTACATTATAGATACAGTTTTGCTTTTGACTGGTTTCTAACTTTTCTATATTTTAACTATTGTAAAATACCTTGAGCCTTTATTTTCAGCAGCAGGTAAAAACATTCTTTTGCCATCAGGCTTTTTCACACAAAGCAGGGAAATTAAAGGATACATAGACTTTGACACAGTTTTGATGAAGTTTCAAGAAGTGACAACAGTAAGAGTGAATTCTCTATCTAAGTTAGACCTTTTTTCATTTAAAAAATAAGAATCAATTTGTGAGCTGACTTTCCCCCTCAGGTATCACAAAACAACACTTTCAAGTTAAACCAAAAGATAATCAGGGTATGTAAAATCCACTCTATGTGCAAACAGATGGGCTTTTGGCCAGAATAAAATTGAACTGATAATAAACATAGTATGTGGTAGACCACACAATTTGCATGCAGAAGGTTATGATCCCTAAAATCTCCAGCTGGGTCTCAGAAAGGCTCCAGAATGAAACCCAGGAAAGCTACTGCCAGGCAGAATGGACAGAGTTAGAGGGATCAACAGCCTGGCTTGGTTTATGGCAACTTCCTATGTTTCTAAGAGTTGTTTTTAGACTAGATCAGACTATTAATCTAAGCTCATGCTCTTTTAAGGTATCTGGTATGGCGGAATGGCAACCCCCCCCCCCCCCCAATGTGCAAGGGATTGGCACCATACTTGTGACCAATGGTTGTAACTGTTTCTCTAAATAGCAAGTACATTTCTATAATGCTTATCAGTGTACTTAAGCACTCCCTAAGTGGTTTACAGTCTGTAGACCAACAAAACAACAATAGGTCACTACTGACTAGTCTGACTAGCAGGACGTCTTTCACATGAGTGATCCTTTTAACTAGAGATCCATTCAGTTATGATCCCTGAGCATACTTCCTTTGATCAAAAGTTCTTGGGGTCCTGTGTAGAATTATATATCAGGAGAATGTGAAAATATATTCAACCTCTAAAAATATAGAAGCATGTGACTTGGGGACGGGGTTGACTGTAAGTTTCCATATGGTGTATGAAAGGAGGTTAATCAGGAAAACGAGGAAACATAGTACCATGAGAATAAAGAATTAGCACAGCATCAATAAAGAAATAAAAAGTTACATATCTAATTGGAAAACCATGTACTTTGAGAGGGAAAGTTTATATAAATATAAATATCCATTATATGAATGCTTTTGCCACAACATCATGTTTCTAGTGAGAACGCACAGTATTCGCTGACATTGGTAGGTATATTGCTAGGTATATTTCTAGAAAACTTCTATCTGCAGCAGCCTTTCCTAGCCTCACACCTTTCAAATATGAAGTACCATACCTCTCATCATCCAGCACAATGGCTGAAGATTATGGAAATTTCTGTATGACACACTCCAGCTTGGTACAGCAGAAGGCTGAAAAAGTAGCCCTTAACCATGATGACTGGAAGACTGCACACTCGCGCATTATATGAGTGGGCACTCAAAGCCTAAATCATACTGGTTAGTTCCAAGCAGAGTAGACTCATTTACTCAACTGTTGAATGGCCAGTCAACACACATGTAAATCCCATTGAGTCAGTGGAACTTAACTGCCTTTAATCTCAGTGTTCGCAGGAAATAAATAAATAAATAATACTCTAGCTGGGAATAATCAACAGTATTATTATTATGATGATGATTATTAAAGTTTATTTATATAGTGCTGTTAAGTTTACAGAGTGCTTTACATAGCATTCAGGCGTCAATATATTCTACTTCAGTTATCTGTTTGAAAATAATTAAAGAGGTGTAATTCTCCTCTGCAAGATACCAAACAGAAAATAAACTAGACTCTGGCATCTGCATCATTACTTAAAAATGATTAACTATTTTGATTAGTCTATCTGATATGGCTGAAAATATACGTCATAGAAAAGGTCACATAGCAAGCATCAGAACTTAAGCATTTTAATCAGTTCTTAAACAGCTTGCAGATAACAGCAACAAAACTGATGGAGAAATAACAGCTGATAAAGCAAATAGGACAGCCGCTGTAAGATTATAGGAATATTAAAAGGAATTCACCTCTTGGCTAAAAACATGCTGTGGATGCAGTTCTCTGCACCTGAAGATGAATCACATTTCCTTTGTTGACAACAGGAAGTACGATGGCTCTGGGGTCTGATTACCTTCTGAAGGCTGCCATCCTGGGCATTCAGGGCATCAGAACATTTGAATCTCATCTTTATTTTCCTAAAATGAAAGGAAATAGGATAGAGTGGACATTTCATCACATTAAAAATTTAACCTCCTAAAGGGTGGGGTAAACTATAACTCAAATCATTCCCAAGCAGGTGAATAAACTGTTTGCCCTCAGGCTGCTCATGGAAACCCCTGTTCCTGTCTGGAAACACCAGGATGAGTGGTCATGATCACAATCCTGTCAGATAGGTCAAGCTGAGAAAGAGTGTCTGGCCCAAGTTCACTCAGTGAGTTTTGTGCCTCAGTACTCTCAAGTCCTAGGTTAAAACTCTATCATGGTTGATCATGGTTGTGAATACAGTTTGAGAGATATAATCCCAAAAATAACTTTTCCAAGATCTGGCAATAAATACTTGGGGGAGGGGGGACTCTGAGTCAGACATGAGGCTCATGTGCACATGTATGAGAGAAAAGGAGGAAAATATCAGGGGTTCTAGCAGGAATATCCCCACCTACACAAAAGAGGAATCCTGTTGCTGAACTGCATAATTTAAAATGCAGTTTATGCAAAGGGAATGTACTGGCTGATATTATAAACAGAACTATGATGATACACCATGGAACAATTTAATTATATGAAATTACTGGTGCTGCATGGGATGAGTCATAGGTTTATAGAGTAAGGGGTCCACAGCTTGACAGGAAGGCCCCTGTTGATGCAAATCGTAGGATTCATGTCCAATGTCCCAACAGGAGAAATGTTGGTGTAATATGGGGTGTGGAAGCAAGCCAACTGTATTATAGTTGTCCCCATGAAACCAAAAAAGAGGTGCATTGACAGCAGAAAGGAAAGAGTACAAAAGTTTCACTGCTAGAGCCTCCAGAGGCCTTTTCATGGGGGTTAATGAAAGCTCTCCACCAAGGTATCATTGCAAAGACCTCTGTAACGAGCTCCTTTCTGCTCATGAACATAGAAACTTACAGTACATTGAGTCAGACCACCTAGTCCAGTATTTCTCATTCTGATTGACAGCAGCTCTCTGAGGTTTCAGATAGATTTCTCCTAACCCCATCTCCCTGGACATTCCTGGTTATCTCCCACTCAAGTACTAACCAGTCCAAACCCTGCTTAGCATTGAAATCAGATAGGATTGTGGTGTGCAGAATGGTTCAGTGGTAGCCCCATGATGAGAGGTCACCTGAAGGCATCATAACAGTGACTCTCTTCTGCTCCACTCTCTCCATCTGATGAGCCCAAGAGAGGAAGAAAGTGAAAATAACAGGGAGCCATGGTGCACTAGGCCATTGACAATATTGTCTGATGTATGCTGGAAAGAGTCATCCAGAGCAATTAATTTACCAGGGTCTTCAGACACCCAATGTCAAAGAGTCCTCTTAACAACCCTGCAGACAATGTAGAACTGATGCATTTCCCTTTTACAAACTTTAGTATGTGTGGGAGGGAGAAAGAGGTCAGGGACTAGTGCGTGAGAAGTGCAGTTGGGATAGGAGAAAGTTGGATTGTTCTGCAGAGATCACCACACCAAAGGGTGATTCAGAAAAAGTTTTGCATTAAAAAAAATCATTCATCTTGGTATCTGAGGGACAACCTGATCATATTAGCACACACACACACCCTTAATGTTGAGGTCATCATTTCAGTGGCCGCATTTTGGAAGGTGACACAGATTGTATCTTCTCTCTGGTGACCCTTTGGCCATCAGTGCATAGATATGTAAGTGCAGTTTTGCATCTCCCCATAATCCAGCAGCTGTCAAGTCCCAGGAAGTGCCACAACCAGTGCCACTTACTGGTGGAGAAGGGAGTGGGTAGGCAATATATAGAAGCAGCTGGTCTCAGCTCAGTTATGAGGCTGTGGGGGAGAATGAAGGTGTGATTTCAAATGGAATGTTGTTTTGTGCCTTCCGGTCATTTCTGACATGGTGACCCTAAGCCTACCCTACCACAGAAAGGACTGTTCAAAAGTGATTGGCCATTGCCTTCCTCTGAGGAGAGTGTGTGACTTGCTCAAGTTCACTCAGTGGGTTTCCATGGCTGAATGTTGATTTGAACTCTGCTCTCCCAGACTCCTAGTCCAAACCACTATACTACACTGAGGCCCTGTGCAGACCAGCCTTAAAAGCCAGGTTGGGTAAGGACTTGGGCCATAGCGTCCATATGATGCACGCCCCGGCTCCACCCACCGCGGCGGTGTGACACTGTATGCCACACTTTCCATTCTTCAAAATCGGTGGCCAAAGCATTGCTGAGGAATGGCTTGGGAACTCCTGGCAGCATCAGCAGCAAAATCCATGTGATAACACCTGTTCCATCCCATTCCATTCTGATCCCAGCCTTTGCCCGGATCAGGATGGAAATGAAGTCTGGAAAGCTTAATAATGAAACAATCTGCTTCATAATGTGGAGCTGATAGAGGGTGTCTGAATAGTGCTGAGAGACCTTTCAGGGCAGTTTGAGTGCTGGACTATTCTCAACTCACCTATGAAACCCATTGGGTGACCTTGGGCAAGATGCACTTGCTTAGAGGACGTCAATGGCAAACCCCCTCTGAACAAAACCTGCCAAGAAAACTCCATGATAGGTTCAGTTTAGGGTCGGCATAAGTTGAAAATGACTTGAAGGCACACAACCATAACAACAGCAAGCGTTCCCCTCCAGGTAACAAAATGTTGTACGCTCATCCCCTTAGGACACTACAGCATTCTGCTCCTACTCCAGCCCATTTCCTTCCATATTTTTTGGCATTTTCCACAACATTCTATTCTGCCATGTCATCACATTGTGGAAGTGACCTTGCACTGACAGTCTTCATGTATGGCACTGGTGATGGATTGCCTACCTGCCTGCCTGCCTGCCACTTGAATACCAGCCTGATTACTGGTTCTCAAGAGGTTTGCCCAAAAGGTAACAATCTGGGGTATAAATATAAGTATCTGTTGTTGATGTTGTTGTTCCTTCAAGTTGTTTTTTCAAACTAATGGCAACCCTATCAATGGATTTTTTTGGCCAGTTTTGTTAAAAGGGGGTTTGCCATTGCAATCCTCTGAAGCTGAAAAGGTATGATTTGCCCAGTGTCAGCCAGTGGATATCATGGCCAAGAGAGAATACAAACCTTGTTCTCTAGAATCATAGTCCAATGTTCAAACCACTACACCAACACACTTGCATTGATGGTTAATTTTCTTCACTTTCCTGTGCAAACTCACATCTATTTGAATTTATTCACCCTCCCTCTGCAGAAGGAGTACTTCTACCAAAAATGCAAAGCCATCTGAATGTATGTGAAGCAGACTGACAGCCACATTTGTGATAATGCTAATTTTCATGGATTTCAATGAATGCTCTGGTTAAAAAACAGAAAACCTTTTTCCACCAGATTTAAGGAGTTGTGAGGTGGGGCACAAAAAGCTAGAATTCCTGAAAATCATGTGTGGTCATATCACATTCTGTTTGACTGGAATGAGGAGTATTTTAAATGTGTAGACTAGCCCTGGTCATAAAAACTATAAACAAAATGACAGCATGGAATCACTGCAGACTGCTTTAATAGAGCAGCTACCTATGTTGATTATAATGGATCTTCAAAGTATTAAAGTGAATGTTAAGCACCGCTGCATACCCCATGCTGTATTTTGGGGTCTTCATATTTTTATGTCTCATATCTGGAGATATCATGGTTTTGTGAGATCAATGATCTTTCAGGAACACTAGCTCAGGTTCCCAGGAAAAAAGGATCCTCCCCCTACCCCACCCCAAAGCACATGTACATCAAGGTAAACAAAAACCATCACATCTAAAGTGCTCCTTACTGCCTCCAAATAATCTTCAGTTTCTCACAAAACTTGAGACAAAGAATCTCTTTTCACCCAAAGCAGTAAGCCAATCTGTCTGTCCTTTCCCTTGTTGTGTCCCCAGCTGAACTTCTGCATCTATCCATTTGAGGGATATCCTGATCCAATCACTGTTTTTGTTACATTAAAGTTAAAACTATCAACCAATCCAGAATTCCATTGTCAGTTCCTGAGACAAGTCATTCAGTTTTTATTACCTGACTAGATGGTCCTCGCCTAGGGCTAGTTTTAAGGTATAAATATGGTTGCAAAACCCAACTTCTGCACACACAGGCTAGCCCACTTATACACCTGCACTCTGTGTATGTTCTGTGTCATCCTCAGACCTCCCAGTTTGAACCACTTCAACTTTCCATGGTCTTCTCATCAGGCAAGTAATTATAACCCCACTGCAACCCCCTAAAAAGCTCTACTACCTGCTTTCCATATTTCCATTTCACTTAGCTGTGTTTGCTTGAACTGCTGTTTTGCATGTGTGATTGCACTCTACATTTTTAAAAATAAAACTATTAATTCACCCAAGACATCTAGGACCTCCCATGGTTCAAAAGTTATCCAAGCCTCTTACAAAACTAGTTTCTCCAATCTTTGAAGTAATGCTGACAGTTGGTAGTGACCCTCCTGTCCCCCCCCCCCCCGTTCTTTGGGTAACATATGGCGGGATACAGGCCGCCCCTTTGGGGCAGCCTGCACCCGCCCCTTTCTCCGACGGATCGGGGCCTGAGCTGCCACAGCGGCAGCTCTGGAGGCCCCAATCCGCCGCTTTTCCTGGCCTCAGAGAAGCGGCAAAAGGCTGCTTCCCCACAGCCTGGAAAGGGGTGTCCTTGGGGCTTCATGCCCCAAGGACACCCCAACAGCAGCAGGGAGAGAGAGAAAGGGGCCACTCGGCCCTTTCTCTCTGTATTGCTGGTGCAGATGTTTAAAGGCCGCATATGCGCAGCGGAAGGAGCTCCAAAATGGAGCTCCTTCCGGCGCCACTGAAAGGGCACCACAAGCGCCCTTCAGCAGCGCCAAGATGTAACAGTTGCGCCACGCCGTTTGAATGCGATGCAGCTGTTACGTCAAAATGGCGGCGCCCATGTAGACAGGGCGCCGCCATTTTTACGTACTCAGTATGTACCAGGGTTAGGGAGCGTCTAAAAAGGATGCTCCCAGGCAACCCTAGCACGTACTGAGTACGTGCTTAATGGCCCATGTAAACAGGGCCATATATTTCAATATGTGACTTGTATAAGGCCTTCCCCAGAGTTCTTCTCAGTCCTTTTGCTCTGTGTTGAGGTTCTGCAGTTGTACAGAGTGATTGCTTGTTTTGCTGCCTTGATGCTGCAATGTAGTGTGAGTTGTTTTGTTGCACATATACAAATGCCCACACACCCCATCATACAAAAGAGGATTTAAAAGAAGGAATGAAATCACAGGAATTATCTTTTGGATAAATTAAATAATTAATTTACTTAATGAAGCAAACCTTAACTTGTGACAAACCCTCTTTCTCATTCACCTGTGTACTAACAAGCATTGCAGACACAAGACTTCACATAGCCCCTGTTTCTGTTCTCTTCTGTGTACTTTCCTTATGGGAGTGGCAAGTGAAAATATCTCATGGCCTCAATAAACTGAGAGATAGGGTGTGAAGTTCATATAATTTTCATGTGAGTCATCCAAAGAGGCACCTGCAGCAAATCCAGAGGCCATTGTTCATGGAAATGGCATAATGGTTAGGTTACAGAGTTCATTTCTATCAGGTGGGAAGAAAAAGTTCATCTACAGAGAAAGAAAAGTTGAATAAAATATTCTTACAGATATTCAAATGTTCTTATCAGTGGAAGTTCCAAGTGGATGGTAGCAGCAGGTTTTACTTTCTTATGAAGCAGATCCCTGGAATAATATTGGCATTTTCTGGTCTTGGGAAAGTTTCTTTTATTTCAACTATAACTCTCAGAATTCCCCAAACATTTGTAGCTTTTTAAAAAAATAGAGGGAGTTTGTTGCCCAAAAAAAGAGGATTTTGCCAGGCTTTGGTTTTTTGGAAGATTTGGTTGATTTACATGAGGAGGTCAAGCATAAATGAAGGCATGGCAAACTAATAACCAAAAGACATTTCTCCTACCACAGATGTCCAGGGAAGGAGGCAAAGTCCCAAAATGTGTCAAAGCCCTCTCAGTGTCTTTTGATACTACACAATGATGGCACTGCCTTCCACTTTAATTGCCATGATGATATTCTATAGAATCCTGGGGCTTGTAATTTGGTGAGAAATTGGAACTCTCTGGCAGAGAATTCTAAATATCCTTCCCTAAATCCCAGGATTCCATAGGATGGAATCTTGGCAGTTAAAGTGAAACCATAGTACTATAAATGTGTAGGATGAAAAAGCCATCAGTCTGTCTCAGTCAGTCTGAAACTGCCAGCACTTGTGTTACATACTGCTTGGTTACCTCATCCCTAGCCATGTTGTTGTGAGGCAAGCCCTTTTTTAGAGCAGCCTCTGACTAGTTTCCTCTCATTTGGAAAAACAATCTTATAATTTATTCCCATGGCAATATAACACCAAGTTATTTACCTAGACCAGGAATATGCCAGACCAGACCTAGCAAACTGGTTTGACCACTTTATCAGCCTTCCTGTTCTGTAAACTGTTCTGACAGTTTACAATATTATGTATCAAAATACACAAAATATAGTCATGAATGAATGGGTTAGCTCTTCTCAGTGATAATAAATCCTAAATAAATACTGAAAACCAATTTCCTGTAAAGTTATCTGGTTTAAACGCCTTAATAGGGAGTTTGAAACTGAAGGACTTCTTGTAACCTTTGACAGAAAAGGTGATTATGGAACCACTATATATGTACATTGTGCATAAAATGTTAAATTTATCATGCAAAAAAGAAATCCAAACAAGCACTGAGGCAGTGATTCAGTACAGATTTACCTGCACATTCAATTAAATAGATTGGGACTTACCTCAGAGTAAGCTTGCATAGGTTTGCATTGTGCAATATCTCCAATGCATTTTAGATGGTATTTTTTGTTCCAAAGTTCATGTAGAATCTAGAATCTCCTGCAACAGAATCATAGATTCGTGGAGTTGGAAAAGGCCACAAGGACCATCCAGTCCATCTCCTTGCCATGCAGGAATACACAGTCAAAGCACCCCTAACAGATGGCCATCCAGCCCCTGTTTTAAAAACTCCAAAGAAGGGGACTTAATGCAATCAGTACTTATATGACAGTACAAGCTCTTATAGACCTTATTGTTTCTCCATTTATTTGACAACTATTATCGTTCATCATTTTGTTGAAATCCCTATATAGCTATTTTGTGTCTGGTAGAGAGTGGGGGACAGATTGCAGAAGTTTCTGGCTATGTCCTCTAGCTAGACATGAAGTTCTTACATTATCCAAAAGATCCACCAGATGTAATTGTTTTACATCTGACTACAGGAACATAGCCAGATGTTTCTGCAATCCTCCTTCCCCTCCCACTGTCCTACCAGCACAAATGACTACGAGGAAGCCTTCAGAAGGGCTGCAAGGGTGCTTTGGTCCCTGTAAAGGGAGGAAGGGAATACCAGCCTGTGTAGCAATAAAAAATAGACATATATGCAGGTATCGGGTTGAGTTATGCCTGTAGATATCATTAACAGGATGCCAACCGTTGACTATTCCCCAGTTTGACTGACTGATGAAAGTCTTAGGGGTCAAGCAAACTGACAGCTTGAATCAGTCTCTGTCCTCTCCAGTTCCAGACACTGTCTGTTTGGCGTGGAACCATGGCAACCAGATGCCACGGTCCCAAGGCTGGCAGCCACCACATTCCCAAATGGGCTGCCAGGAAGGAATGCTTTTTTTGCACTGCTCTTGCCAGTGGCCCCAGGCCTGCTGATATCATTAACAGGATGCCAACCCTTGATGATTCCCTTGTTTGACTGACTGGTGTAGGTCTTAGAGGTCAAGACCTACATCAGTCAGTCAGTCAGCAACTTGGAGCAGTCTCTGGTCATTCCAGCCCCAGTCGTTCCCCGTTTGGTGCAGGACCACATTGACTAGACGCCACGGTCCCAAGTCCAGCATCACCACAGTCCCAAATGGACCACCAGCAAGGAGTGCTTTTTTACACTCCTTTTTTCCAGCAACCCTGGACTCCCTTAGGTGGCCTTGGCACAGCTTCAGCCTGATTCAGAGGCATGCATCATCTGTACACCCCACCCCCAGATCGGCTCGAAGGTGGTGTTTTTGGCCCATGTGTTTTAGGCCTATAGAATGATGGCTAGTTTTTCTGCACATGAGCTGAGCCTGGTATTATCAAAATCTAAAACAAAAATGCAGAATATCACTTATGTAAATAATGTGTATGGTGTTAGGTTCAATAGTAATTAAAAAGTTATGCCTGAAATGTGAACTCTGTTGGTCCCTGTTGATCCACAGACCTTGCTGTTTGTTAGGTAGAAGCTGTTTACAGTTCTGTAATTCTTTCATGCTAAGATCTACTAGCCCCTCCCATTTGGGAGCCCAGAGAAAGATCAAGATGAAGATATAGCTCAAAGCTGTAACAATACTACAACAGAGCTGATCTGATGTCCATGTGAACAAAACAGACACATGTATTCTTTATCCCTACGTTGTCTTTCCTTTCAGAACAGATTCACTCTATTGAATGTATCCAACTTTTAACTTTTGACTTCATTAGACTTCAAAATTATATGTGTTTACTTCACTTTCCAAAAAATATCTGTTAAATATCTGTTAAATCTAAGTAGTTGAGAAGCTTCCCAACACCTAAATAGAAGCCTAACTAAACCTCTACAACTATTGTTTAGATGATGGGAAGCTTTCTCAACTACTGTACTTAGATTTAAATAGGTCTGAAGACTGTCAGACTGAGAATTAACACACCATACAAATCTGCAATGACATGAAAATGACACATTGCCAGTAATAAAAGTTAATAATAATATACAAAAGATAAACATTCTGTTATTAAAAGCATATGGTACAGGACTGATACATTATGTGTATCATTGTGTTTAATGTAGGTTTGAGCTCATAACTTTCTTTAGCCACTGCACTTTAATTATACCAGCTGCGTAAGTAATCTATTTTTAAATATGGAAGTTTAACAAATCCCCTACTGGTTTTGAAAAAAAAAAATCCTATGGAGAACTTTGGATATTTGTGAAGGAATGAATAAATAATTTTCTTCAATTACAATAGAAGTATGTATGTATTTATTTAATTAATTTATATCTACCTTTCTCATGGATGGGACCTGATTACATACACAATTTATTTGAACATGTGTCAGTTTGTTGTTGCCCAACTGTTGAAGCTTATCTGTTTAACCCTCATGTGCTAGGGTTTAAAAAATCTTGCACAATGTGAATTGTGGAGGTTTTTTTTTTCCTAATCCCAATGAGAATTCAAAACCAGGGTTAACTTGTAAGGTTTTCAAACTACTCTGGTTATTTGTTTAAAATATATTTTTAAAAACTATTTCCTCTTATAAAATTCTTAAACAATATTTTAATTTATTTTTAAAGTTTTGTCTGTGTATTGTTTTAAATGTTGTGCATCACTTTAAGGATACTAGTGCACTAGCATGTAATTATAAATACTATAAATACACACATACATGCATGCACAAGGTGAAAAACTAGAAATGTCTCTGGACGATCCACCATTTAGTTGGCAACAAAAGCACTCAGTTTTACTTGAAATTAAATTAACTGAATATAAGCATGCATATTTAAAACTGCATCATTTCTCGAATACAGTGGTACCCCGGGTTACGAAATTAATTCGTTCCGCCGCCGTTTTCGTAACCCGGAATACTTCGTAAGCCGAAAAAGCCATAGGCGCTAATGGGGAAAAGCCGCGATTTCGTGTGAAATAGCGCCGAAAAGCACCAAAAAAATTTTCGTAACCCGAAAAAACCTTCGTAACCCGGAACAGTTTTTTTAAATGGATTTTTTTCGTAACCCAGAAATTTCATAAGGCGGCGCATTCGTATCCTGGGGTACCACTGTATTGTGAAGCATATGATTGACTCCATATGAGTAATGCAGAAACTGTGGCCCTTCAGATATCATCAGATAGCAAATTCCAGCATTCCTGACCATGCTGGCTGAGACTGATGGGACCTGAAATCCAACAACATCTGGAGACCTATAAGTTCCCATCCTATCTCTGTACCTTTACATCCTGGTGTTTGGTTATCTAAAGTGCTCCTCATGGTTCTGATGTCACATCAAGGAGAGAAATACAAATTAGAAACTGTGAAAAGGATGCAGGTGGAACAATGTGGAATTGAAGTACTGTATACTGTTTGTCTCTGGGGCACAATATGCATACAGTAAGAACAAATAGTTTTCTGCAATTTTGTGATCAAGATTTCACAGGGTATGAGTGGGCTATAACTGTAACATTCTGGACCACAAAAACGACATGACTTTGTATGTTGCTCTCTGGATAGAGAGGGTCAAATGATGGATTTCATTTGCAGTTCATCAGATGTTCACAAGCTGCTCATGGGAATAGTTTAGATTTCTTCTATCTGGAGTAGAGTCAGATAGTTGATGCGAAGTCCTTCAGATGCTGCTGGACTGCAGCTGCCATAAGCCCTAGCATGCACAGTCACGAGAGTAAGTAACCCTGTGAATTCCAGCCCAGCAGCATATGGAGGCCACACATTAACCCTTGATTTGTGCCTTATGATTGAAACTGATCTTGAAAAAGATATCCAAACAGTACTCTTACTTCAACAGTATTCATGCACTTTATGTCTTCCACATTCCATTATATCCCTTGGTTCATATCAAGTTAAAATGTTGAGCTAAATCTCCTGCCACTCCCATTGTGACTAGCTTATGAACTCGGCATGACTAAAACTCCATACAGTTCATTGTAAATGTGCACCACAAGTACGTACTTAAAAGACAGGATGTGGTTTAGGTGGGGGAAAACTACAGCAGAACAGGGGAACTGGAGCCTTCTTCTCACTATTTGTCAGGGCTGAGAACTTTTAGCCACTAGGGAATGGTTTGGGAACTCTGGAAGTTTCTGAACAATTCTTAAATCGTTCAGAAAGTTTTGGCAAGGGGAATGGTGGTTGCACTGACAACAAAAGGCCAGAATAGTTTTCCCCCATCCTCTCTCTTTCTCTCTTTTGCTTTCTCTTTCTCTCTCTCTGTTTCAAGCATGTGGTGGGAAATATTGTTTGGAGAAATGTTTAATTATGTGAGTTCCCTCTGCATGCTGAACCATGGCCAAATCACAGACCTGTTAGAGCCAAAGTAGGCATGTAAGACAACTTCTGTATCAAAGTCTGATTTCCCCTGGCCTGGCCTGGCCTTGCTTGTAAGCAGCTGTTCTTCATTCCGGTTTTGGTACCAGGCATGAGCTAGGCAGGAATTAAAAAGGATTGCAGTTACTGAAAACAATGACATAGAGTCAGGTGGAACAAAAGGAGAGGTAGCTTTCACTTCACCTTGCACATTTCTTTATATCTGAATGGGCAAAACATTTTAACACAGCAATGGGGTGGGATGCTCAAATGAGGACACTACCCCACCAAATTCTGCCCCTGGTGCAATTTCCTTTAAGCCTCCTTTATATTGATCAATACAACAGTTCTGTCCCTCATTTCATTTCTGTCTCTGTTCACCCAATAAAGATCCTAGCTCTATGCCCCCAGTTTACCATACCTGTGACTGCTCCACTTATCTGTTTTTGCCCCTAAGCCTAGCAAAAAAGCAAAAAGTCATAGAACTATAGATTTGGAAGGCATCCCAAGGGTCTAATGCATCCCTAACAGATATCCACCTGCCCTCTATTTAAAAATTTCTAATGAGGAAGAGCACACCACACACTGAGACAATCAGTTCCACTCTTCAACATCTCTTACCGTCAGAATGTTCTTTCTAACATTTAGTTTAATTTCCTTTCTTGTAATCTGAATCCTTTGATTTATGGCTTGCCCTTTGCAGCATCAGCAAAGAAGCTTGCTCCATCTTTTATGTGTCAATCCTTAAAACAGTTGAAAATGGCTAATGATTCATCTTTCAGTCCTTTATTCTCCAAGCTAAACATACCCAGTTCCATCCAAGAGGGGACAAAGGGACAAAATTCCCATGGCCCAGATCTCTGGCTGGACCAGGCTTTTGAGGATTAAGACAATGGAAAAACAATATGGCTATCTCAACAGACCAGAAAGTGGCTACAGCTATTGCTAAATGTAAGCAAGAGACCTGATCATGCCTGGGCTCAGTGCCAGCGCACAGCAACCCAGGTTCCCTCAACCATTCTTCTTAGGACTGACAGACCATTTACCAACTTTTTTTGCCATTCTTTGAGCATGTTCCAGTTTGTCCAGAAGACAACTGATTTCGATTGATTCTACAAACATATCTCCAAGGCTGTACAGTAATTACTGTGGTATCAGATTAATCCTAGCTGAGTAATACACATTCATGCAACATATGAGAGAAAGAAGTACAGATGATCCCCACTTTACTGACAGAAAGACAAGAACAGACTAATAAAATATCCATTCCAGATGCATGTACACTGTAGAAATAATGCAGTTTGACACCACTTTAACTGCCATGGCTATATCCTACAGAATCCTGGGATGTGTAGTTTTGTGAGGCACCAGCACTCTGACAGAGAAGGGTAAAGACCTTGCAAAACTAGAAATCTCAGGAGTCCATAGGTCACTGGGATGGTGACACCATGAGTTACTGCACATGTGATACCAACCCTAGGGATGCCACTGACCCAAACCCTACCTTTTCACCAGTTCACAATACACACACACACACATACAGAGAGAGAGAGAGAGAGAAGGATTTCCAAGGCACTAGAGAGCACTCCCATTGGACTGCACTCCCATTGCACTTACGGTTCAGTCCTAGATCTGTTCAATAATTCCTGCTAGGTTCAGTGGGTGTTACATCCAGGTTAGATGAGTAAAGGATTGCAACTTTAAATTGGTTACAATTATCCCTAGCTAAAATCCATTTTGTCCAAAGTACAGTTATAATCATTTTATTGCTTCCGAAAACAATTCCTGTTCCTGATGAGCAAAGTCCAAAAACAAAGAGATATCAAAAAGGCTGCCCTGAAAAATATAAAATAGATCTTGTCTTGGGTTTTGAAAGCTAAATGCTGTCAGCATGGGTTCCACAAGCTCTGTAATGGGTGGGTTTGGCTGTTTCTCACCATTTTCTTGGTACTATTTGTTGCCTTCTGGGGGAAGTAAAAAGGCATAACCAGAATGGCAACAGTGGGGTGGTGAATCCACTCTGGATTTTAGTTTGAACTTTAAAGGAACTGTCCTTTATCCATTAAAAGGAGGGAAAATATCTTATGAAAGAAATTCCTGTGAAAATTCCTTTTAAAATGCCAATTAGAATTTTTGAAAGGAACTAGAAACGACTACTCATTATACGACTACTCATTATGTCGTTTTTGAAATGTGGCATCATTGAACTATCCTCCACCCCAAAATAATTAGTTACCACCACCAATTCTGTTAATTTGTAACTTCTTAATTCCACATTCTGGACTCACAATAGAGTCCTGTAGAGGATTTCATATTCTGGGCAGGCTATGGGAAAACATCTTTCAGATATCCTGGCCTGAAACTATTTAGGCTTGTGGTGGGCTGTTAATAATATCCCCCCACACACCATGGAGATGGGTGCCAAAATCCTATATGACCTTTTATGTAACGTGAGTTTGCATATACAGTGGACCCTCTGTATCGGTGGGTTGGCAAACCGCAAAATTGATAATAATATGCCACACCACATATTATTCAGTGGCTGAGTCAGCACATTTGAGTGTAAGCATTGGCATTGATTCATATGGGGTGCAACCGTCCACATTTTTAGCCAACCATGTGGGGGAAACCAAACCTCTGTGGATTAGAATGGTCCTAGTTACTGAATTGCGAAGGTGAGTGGGTGGGACATCGATAAGAGTGCCCAATGTACATTGCTGCCTGGTGCTCACGGGTGCCCAGTGCGACCAATGTGATGTGCATCAGAATCTATACAATGTGTATCAGTCCCATTATGCATTGGTCCCATTGTGCACTGGGCACCAATGTGCATCAGGTACTTTCCTGACTCTGCAATGTAGCAACATAACAGCAATCCTGTACTGGATATGGATGTTGTGCAACTGTGTAGTTCTAATTCTCACAGACATAAGTCCACTTACAAAGAAGCAACTTCCAGCTATATTCAGTAATGATCTGGGGGGGTAGGACCCATTATTAATCACATCCAGAGTGTCTACCCACTGTAATCAAGAGGACTTCATTTCATTGGATACTGCTGTAATAGAGTAGATGTTTGACAAATGTGTCAAGGTAGGTAATTCCATATGTAGGCTTCCATAGTCCAGTCCCCCTCACAAACCAGGCTAATAGTCATCAATACCTTTGATTCACAGGTATCTGATGCGAGGGGCCAATCTTTTTCTCTTTCTTATTCTTTTTCTTCTTAACATACCAGAGTCCAGTACCATACCATATATGTGTCATTTGGCTACAACTATTTCTTTCTTTCCTGAAAAGTCTCCACAGACCAGCAGCCAATGGTGTATGGACCCAGATCTGGGACCAACACTTTGAATAGCACTGATCTATATCACACCAAACAGTGGAATTATTCAAATTCAGCAGAAGATCTTAACATATGGCTCTGTCTGCTGAGAACAAGATGAAATAGGCAGCAAATGAGTTAAACTACAGGTGAGACCAATATATATCTTAGCTAGACCTGGACTTCACAAACTGGTTGAGAGGTCTCTACATTTCAGCCTCAGGTCTCTGTTGATATAAAAATGAGAATATGAGATGTTGTATGAGTGAGATGTTATGAGCAGGAGTGAGATAAGGATTCTAATATACTTTGCTGAAATTATTTGCAATAATCTGTTGTGTGGGCAAGCCAAAATACAAGCATGGACAAAGCATCTTTCCTTGGAGGGAAAAACAAGCTAAGCCTTGCTGGAGAGAACACCCGGTACTGAGATTCCTTCCGCATGGCAATGCTGGCAAAGCAAGCTTCCCCTGAAAAGACTAGCCCACAGCTGTGGGGAAAACAGATCCAAAGCAACTGCATACTTTTCTTCCTTCTTTTCACATCCCACCAGCCCTTTACTCCTCGCACGCACAGCATGCCAAGGCAGAGAAAGGTACTGGGTGGAATCCAAGCTCAAACCTATTTGCGTGGTTCATCCATCTCCTGTGTTCTCTGGCCAGCACTCCACCTTAGTGACTAATGCTGCCAGTCTCTGCTATTTCACAGCCTGTTCTCTTCCACCTCTGCACGCTATGCCAGAGTACCTGGTGATTCACTGGAGCCCTGTCATACATGAAGAGCCTTTGTGTTTTGATCCAAAGGGCTATCAAATTGGGCACAGTGCAATCAAAATACAGCTTTGATCAAGCATTTCTCAGGTGCATGTTAAGCAACAGTCAGTGTAGGGGAGGATGACAAAGAGCTTTAGGATTTTTCCTGGAGGTGTAGTTGAATGAGAGGGGGGCAAAATGAGAGCATTGCCCTCCACTAAGAATGCTATGCCACAATGAAATTTTCCTCCAGTGTCCAAAAACCTAGCATTAAAATTTCAGTTGAGCATTTACAAACACAGTCTAAGTATCCAAAGAAAAAGGGCAGGCAAAGTTACCCAAGGAATGTGAACACAGCAAGTATAAGAGTTGTAGAGCCTTGTCTACATGGGCCAAAGGACTCGTTTCCTCCCTACTCTGGAATCATCCTCTTTGGATGATGCACTTCCTAAACCCCAGTTCTGGTACAGGCAATCTGCACAACATTCAGCACATTCCAAACCAGAACTGGGGTATAACTACATTAAAATTAATTTTTAAAAGTTACCTGTTGCTCCAGGAAAATTCAGAGCTCTCCCTTTCCACATAGCAATGGCTGTCTGCATTGGTGTCCCATTAAGCCATTGCCACAGGTCACTCATTCTGAGTAAAAACAAGTTGCCCAGCATGTGGCTAGGTGGCTTGTTCTACCTCAGCAGTGAGCGTCCCATGGCAGCAGTGGTGGACATACGGACAACCTAACAAGATCCCCATGCAGACTGATGCCACATTGTGGAAAGAGAGGCCAAGGTAGCAGGGGCAGGTCAGGGAAGATGTGGGGCCAAAATATTCCATGCTGCCCCAGTATATCCTGGCCAGTGCAGATAAGGCCTAGGTGTGAATTATTTTCAATCTCTCATTCTCTGCAATAGCAGGAATTTGGGGACTGGGGGAATATTTCACTTGGGGAAGGCAGAATTTTTATATGGGGGAAACAATGCTCTCATCCCCACCTCATATCTACAGCCTTGAACTTATCAATATGTTCATTACAGTACAATATACGTGGCTTTAATGCTTATCAAAGGGATAATATTTTGGAATATTCAAGGCATTTTGCATGATACATTATTTCATCCTTACAATGATCCTTACAGTAACCCTGAAAATCCTTGTTTGTCTTGCTCTGATGCCACTGAGGGCTGAGTGAGGCATACAGGTTATCCTTTCAAAATGTATTTTGGAGGAACACAAAAAGCTCTAGGCAATGAAATTGTATTTACACTGGGGGGGCAGTGGGGGACCAAGCAGAGATCTGATTATTGTCTGGCCTAGAGGAAATGTCTAAAGAGGAAGTTGTTTTGTTCATTTCAACCTCTAGCTCTTAGCCAAAATTATGTCAATTAATCATTGTACTGTTTAAAAACCTGAAATGAGGTCCAATTTAAACTCAGAGCGACGGTCTGATATTTCTCAGTCAGGGCAATATTTGCAGCTGTTATCTGTTCAAAAAATATATTTCCATAATGATGTCAGACATAGTCTGTTTTCTTTCATTCATTTAAAGCTCAACATAAGGGGGCATGACAAAGGCTAATTTTTAAAATATACACTGGTTAAATCAGTAAGACAAGTAGCCTTCCCTCCCAAACAAAAATCTCCTGTTTTCAGAGAGGTTTGTGAGAACATGAAGACCTTGTAGAGATCCTGAAAGCCAAATTATTACATGGAAGGAAAACAAGTTATTTAGGATCAATGCCAAGTCCCTTTTGGATTTTGTCAACTTCAACCTCATAGAATACAAGCAGATAACGTTCAAGTATGTTTCTTGCATATACATAGACAATGATGATCTTCATCAAGGAAACCATCCTATCAGATGGAAGCCATTTTACTCAGATGACAACACTTACCAAAAAGGCTTTGTACCACCTTTGTGGATTGTTGTTGTTGTTGCTATTATTATTATTATTATTATTATTATTATTATTATTATTATTATTATTTATATCCCGCTCCTCCAAATGATCAAAGCAGCTTACATTAAAATAAACCAATAAAATACAATAACAATATAAAATATTATAGCCCTACCCATTCCTAACTCTCCCATCAATAATAATAATAAAATACAATTAAATTATCAATTATTAAAAACAACTGTTAATAATTAAATAATTAATTATCAAATAATAATTATTATTATTATTATTATTATTATTATTATTATTATTATTATTTATATTCTGCTTTTTCTCAAAAGAATCAAAGCAGATTAGTGGAATATCAAGATAAAATCACAAACAATTTTTTAAATACAATTAAAACCTCAAAACCACCAACCCTCCCCCCCAAACATTAAGTCATTAACCTAAAAAGAAATTAAACAGAAAAAATTTAAAACATTTCTGGACCAATAAAGTAAAAAAACCAAAACATTTCAGGCAGATTCGGGCGGGAAATGAATCATCTTTTAGAGGCGGGGGAGGTCAGAAGCGATGGTATCAGTGACACTTCCAGTGTCACAACGATGGCTTAAAGGTGAAAGTAGGGGGGAGACATGTCAGTAGATCTGGTCTAGTCTGGAAATAATTAACAATTATTAACAATAACCAGAGCAGAGGCAAGTAGGACAATCGTCTACAGTCAGTCACAGATTTCTGAAGTATTGATCTTAATCTGGAAAGACCTGCCAGAAGAGATGTGTCTTCACTGACTTTTTGAAGCAATCCAGACTGGTGATACTTCGAATCCTCTCTGTGAGGCTATTCCATAGCTTGGGAGCGGCAGACGAAAAGGTCCTCTGAGTAACTGCAGTCAGCCTAGTCTTAGCTAATTGCAATAGATTTTTATTTGAGGACCTCAATTATATGGCAGATTGTATGGGAGAAGGCAATCCCATAGGTAGGTTGGACCCAAGCCGTGAAGGACTTTAAAGGTTATAACCAACACCTTGTACATTAATAGGCAGTCAGTGAAGGGATTTTAATATTGGCGTAATATGGCCACATCTAGATCTTCCAGTGACCACACTGCCTATCATATTTTGAATTAGTTGAAGTTTCTGGACTAGGTTCAAGGGTAGTCCTATTTAGAGTGCATTGCAGAAGTCAACTCGTGAGGTTAGCACGATAGTTTTTAGGTCCTCAAATTCCAGGAAAGGGCATAGTTGGCATATCAACTGAAGCTGATAACAGGCACTCCTGGCCATCACATCTATCTGAGCTGAAATCTGGAGTGACGGATCCAGGAGTATCCCCATACTACGAACAAAGTCCTTTAGGGGAAGTGTGACCCGATCCAGGACCAACTGGCAAACCTCCAACCCCAGACTAGGGCCCCCAACAATAAGCACCTCCGTCTTATCTGGATTCAGTTTCAATCTGTTTTTCCTCATCCAGCCCATTACTGCCTCAAGACATTCATTCAGAGGGGAGATGCCTTCCTTAGTTGACACTACGGTCCAAACCATGGAGAGGTATAATTGAGTGTCATAAGCATACTAATAACATGTAATTCTTCCTGCACTCTCAGGCCCTCTGGGAAGAATCTATTGCAGTTAGATAGAACTAGACTGAAGACGACTTCCCAGAGAACGTTCTCTGTTGCCGCTCCAAAAATCTGGCATGACCTGCCAGATGAGATTCACCATATAACATCATTGGAGGCCTTTAAGAAGGCAATAAAAACAGATCTCTTCTGGCAGGCCTTCCCAAACTGATCTCCTCAGAATTTTCACTCTCCATTTGTCTAGCTGTACCCACCAGACTATGATAATAATCTCAATCTATTTTATTAACCATTTAATTGGGAATTTTTTTTTATATTTCTACTTTCTACCTTACCTGGCACTATTGTCTTTTCTAGTGAGTTATCCTTCTTATGATGTGGCCAAAATACGACAGCCTCAGTTTTGTCATCTTAGCTTCCATGGAAAGTTCAAGCTTGATCTGTTCTAGGTTGCATATGTTCGTCTTTTTGGTTGTTCACAGTATCCTCAGCACTCTTCTCCAGCATCACATCTCAAATGAGTCGATTTTCTTCTTAACCACTTTCTTCATCGTTCAGCTCTCACATCTGTATATGGTGATGGAGAATACAATGGTTTGTATGATTCTAGCTTTAGTGCTCGATTGGGTGCCGGCTGGGCTTGTTCTCAGCTTTTCACAAACAGGAAAATCCGGTTGGCATATGGGTTGTATATGGACTGCATTCATCCAGCCACAGTGAATGCGATAAAATGCATTTGTAAATTTAAACGTCCCTCCATCCTGTTGGGAATAAGGTGCTTTAAAAAGAGTGTGCTAATCTCCTTAGTAATTGTTCCAAGTCTATGATGTTTTCTGCTAGTATGAAGATGTCATCCACATATTTGAGATTGTGGATTGTCTTTCTACTTTATATAGCTCATCTGTGTGTTGCTTCCAAAGTCTTTTTATTTCCTCTTGATTTTGTAATATGTTCCTTTTCTAATCATAAACTATTCCAGCCCTTGGTCTGAAATATCAAGAGTATGTTATATACTACAAAAAATAATGAGTACTCCAGATCATATAAGTTATTTCTAGGCACTCAAACCAAACACAGAAATAAGATGAGGAAGTGAAAGTAGAAGAAAAACAGAAAGAAAGGGATTGTTACAAGAGTATAAATGGCTGAAGATACTAAGGCCTGTTACAGACTGCCAAAATAAAGCTGCTTCGGGTCTCTTTGGAGATATGCTATTTAAATGATGCATGGGTCCTAAGAGTCCGGAGGTCGCACCAAAGCCACACTCCATTCATAAGCACCGGAGTGCAGCTTTTGGTGCAGTTTCTAGATTCTTAGGATGCATGCATCATTTAAATAGCATACCTCCAAAACAGCTTTATTTTGGCAGTCTGTAATAGGCCATAGATACTAAAATATAACATGCAGAGCTATTACACAGATTATTTCTGTTTTAACAGACAGTGAAGATTAATGACACCTGGTTACAAGCTACGCTGACTTTGAACTAAGTTGTGTCAGTCCAACTTGGTGGATTACCACAGGACTCAGAGGGTGAAATGTCTGCACACTTTAGTGTCCCCTCTGCACAAAATTATACTTAGCTTCTTACAAAGGTCCCATTTAGTATTACTGTGATTGAACAAAGCAATGGGGTATACGTTAATGTACAAATTTATCCCAAATATTCGAGCAGGAATTTGATCCCAAGCCACATGGGATAACAAAATTGGCAAAGGCTGAAATATGAACAAACTTTTACAAATTAATCATTTTAGGGTTTTTTGCTCTCAGATTGAGTCACATCATAATTTGCTCTGTTCAAAGGTTATGGCCCATATGTTTCATATAAGACAATTGGCCAGCATTCTGTATTACCTACTAAATAACTGCTTGAGGCCCAGCCCTCCCGAACCTGATGGAAATATAATCCAGCCATTGTTCAGTCATCAGCAGAATAAATCTCTTGTATTTTAAGGTATTTTAAACACTTTTATCTTTTTAAATATATTTTATTCTTTTTATGCAATCTAATGTTGTAGTTGTTTAATTCTGTTTTAGTGTAACATTTCTCTATGTTTTTAATTGTACTGTTTTGTAAGCCACTCTGAGTCCCAGTTTTGGGGAAAGGGCAGTTTATAAATATATCATCATCATCATCATCATCATCATCATCATCATCATCATCATCATCATCATCCTTCTCTCCATGCAACTAATGCCTAATAAAGTCAGTTGGGCTTGTGGGGGGAGTTATGATCATGGCAATAGTGTCACAACTGTAACTAAGTAGTGATTATGAACATAGAACAGTTATTGTACCTAGATATGCTAAACTGTAACTATTCAGTATTCATGATTGCTATTTAGACACGATTGTGATACTATTGCCACAGTCGTAACTCTCCCCTCAACCTATTTTACCAGGCATCAGCTGCATGAGAAGAAAAAAAGGCTGATTCTGCCAGTGATCAGAGTATGGTTGAATGATGTTTGTGTCAAGGTGTTTTTTGTTGTTGTTGGGTTGGGGGGGGGGCAGAAGAGGTTATTTAGCTAAGTATACTCAAGTATATTGACCATAGTCTTTATCATACTGGCTTACGTGAAAGTAAGTATGACTGAAATAAGTGGGAAACCACCGGTGTTAATATGATTAGGACTAGTTTATAAATGAGCTATAGAGAAGTTGAGCATGGTTGCACTTCAGAGACGTTGATGAGGTTACCTCTGTGTTTCTTCCAGCTCTACCATTTCTTGACTGAGAGGATAAAGAACAAACAGGAGAGCAGATTGTGGAGGTGAAGATGCCAACAGAGGAATTAAGAAATCTAAAGTAGAGTGTGAGAGCAAAACTGAATGGAGTGCCAAGCAGTGGAGAAACTGCCAGTTAATTGAAGAGCTATAACAATTTGTAATTAAGATGACAAGAAAGGGAGAGATAATTTGAAGGTGGTAAGGAAGGCAGGAACCAGGGGGGGAAAGCCCGGGGCACTATAAGTGAAATATAACATCAACAAGCACAAAAAAATTGCCATCAATTTAACAATATGAATATAGACCCTTAATATATTCAGATCTTGCCCTGTGACAGTGATGTACATTAATCATTTTTATGTCATACTGTAGACATTGCTTTATTTTCCTGTTGGAATAATATGCTACAAAGTATCTTTTTCTTTGAGTTTTCCCAAATAAATTGGCTCTCACAAATTAACATAGCCCAGTCTTTCATTTAAGCTTTAGTTAATTCACTTACCAATTAAAACTTTCAGCCATATAATTAAACATTTCTATATGACATTTTTTTGGAAATACTTGAAGGAAATATATGAATTTTGTAAACATGTAACACAAAAATGGATCAAATCAAAGAAATAATAATGTAAATGTATTTGAGCAACAACCTGTTTAATAGGATATTAACTATTTCCCATTTAAGAAAACTAATAATGAATCAATTCACTACACTTTATAATACGGAACTCACAAATCCTCAACATAAACACTTTCAGAAATAAAACTGTCCCCCAATTTATTCCAGAAGAACACTCATTGTTACAAGTAAAGGTCATCCTTCATATTTTCTTGTTAGTTCTCTTTTACACTTACATGCCCGAATGAAAACAGTTTAAAATAATAAACAAGTTAGCTAACTTTTATTCCCACTGGAGTTGCCAAAAAACAACAACCTTGAAATCAATCAATTACTTTTTTAATTTTATTTGTATTATTTCTGGGTCAGTTCCCAGAATGTTTCAAGTAAGAACTAGAATATGTGACTGGTGGCCAGAATTTTTAAAGCAAAACCCAGATTATTTTGTTTTAATGGTAGCATCAGAGGTTTTCACTGAAAACTCATGCTTACATGAACGCATGTATTGAGCTTCACCTTACTAGTCTTTCATTTTTGATGTGCTCCTGTTTAAGTGATTGCCTTGTTAGTGTTTGTGGGCATGCATCCATGCATGGTTTTTTTTTCCCCTCCAAGATGGACCCACATTGACTTGAGTATGCAAAATGGTGCCCAAACAATATGAAAACTGGGTTATAGCAGAAACCGTGGAAGTGGGTGAGTGGTGTGCCTACTTCCCTGTGTGGTTCTTTCTTTTACCTTATCCTGGACAAGATGGCAAACATTATAAATAAGGAAGAACACACAAACTAAGAGAGGCTTCAGCAATTTGCTTTTTCCTGAGCCTATTGGAAAGGGCACAGTTCCACACTCTTCTCTCCTCCCTGCTGAGTTGATTGAATACAAGCTATTGGGGGGGGGGGTGTTCAGGCTATCTGCCTTGGCACTTTGAACTTGGTTTGCAGCTACTGAAGTAAGCAGAGGGCAAAGGAGGAAAGTGGGAGGAAGAGAGAGAAACCAAGACATTTTGAAAGCAACTGAAAAAGTGCAATGACTGAGGTTTAATTGGAACGGTCCCTGCCAAATCAAGACAGTTGGAGGATATGCAGCCTGCTGCTTGATAATACTATCTAGTGGACATACAGTGGGCAGCGAATGCCTCTGCTCCCTGCTGGAGGTGAAATAATCAGCTAGCCTCCCAGGAAACTAGTGGGTCATATTCCACAAACATGAGGGTAAAGAGAGTGATGGGGAAAGTTTGGAATGTTCTTGGAAAGCCTAGAAAGAATTTTTTGTTAAGAATGGACATAACACTGAAGTCATCCATATGGACACCATCCATCAGTGCTTCTTGGCGTCAAAACCAGAAATGGGAACAGGTCTGAATAAGCAGAATAGGACGGTGAAGAAAGTCTGGAAAATCTTGTTTAGTGACAGACCACTTGGCTTTTCATCCAGATAATTTTTTTAAAAAATGAATGTTACTGGAAAAGGCAAAACTGCTTCCTACTGTATATGTTCTCTTCTGTCTGAAAAGGTAGGGTACGAGAAAGTAGAATGGGATGAATAAGCATTAAAAGCTTGTGGAAAGCAGAGGAAAAACATAGAAAAGGATTGTGGGTGGAAGACAGTAACTTGTTGCAAAATATCCAACATTAGGATTTAGTGGGATTAAGCTGATTTGATCCCAAGTGTTTTTGTTTAACTTGGTTAACTGGTATGTAAACTGGAGTTAGTTTGCACAAAATAAGGATTGAAGTGAGAAATTGCAATAACAGTGCACTTATTCAAATGGCTGTTTAAAGAACAAGTCTTGTTCTTTATTCCCATAAACTATAGGGTGAAGGACAGTTGATTTTTACAAGAGCAGATGTGTATTAGACATCAGGGAAATGTGAACCTTAAAGTCAATAGAGTAAATAACACAGGGAAATTGTATGATCTCTTTTATGGTTTCCAATTTCTCATAATTTATAATTTATCAATTATCATGAATCTCTATTTTATTGCAAGGAGTGGAACATAAGTATCTACCTCATGTTGAATTAGATCACTGTTTCATCCATCCCAGTACTGTCAATTCTGTCTAGAAGCAGCTTTGCAGGGTTTCTGACAGGAATCTTTTTTTTTTTTTAGTTTTACCACAGGATTTCTGGTGTTCATTGGTAGTCTCCATCCAAACAGTAACCAGTTCATCCAAACTTACCACTTCAGACAAGTTTGGGTGTGCCCAAAGTGGTTTGGTGGTAATAGGGAGGTATCAATAATGCTTGAGAGGATTTCTAGTTATTGGGAATGAGATTACTTGAAAGCTAGCCTTGAGTAATAGATACCCTTAGTTCTCATGGGGGGCATCTAGAATATTTTGGTAGTGAACTTGCACACTTTTGCTGGCATTTAAAATGAGGATTTTAAAAAGTTCTAAAAGAGTTTCTGTATTTACTGATTAAGAACAAAAACAATGACTACATGCAGCCTATTGTGGTTTCCTCTTTTAAGCAAAAAATCCCTTATTCAAGTGAAAGTACAAGAACATAGATTTTCCCATAACCACTACCCTTTTTTGTATGTATTAACAGCATCAAACTAACCCCTTTGCTTCATTTGTGATGGATGCCCAAAATATTGTTTTTCTGAAGTGCTGCTATACAGAAATGGATTGGTCATAGGGTAATAGTGATGTATTAGCAAGCCACAGCTGAGAAGTAACTTTTTGGGCTACAACTGCCAGAATCCTTCAGCCAGCTGCAAGAGTATTTCCTGTACATATTTAGTCCAGAAAAGTAAATTTCCCAAACTTTGGCTGTTATAGGGCACTGCATGCTCAAGTGAAAGACAGCCAAAGTGCTGCCGCAGCATATGCTGTCCTAGGTGTAGGCATGCTGGCATCATATGTATCTGGCCAGAGACAAATGCATCTGGGGAAGTTGTCTCAAGTCTGCACTAACAGTGAGTTCTGTACAATCTATAGATATAGATATATAGATATGTGGACGAATCTGATAATGTGTGTATATATGAATGATTTGAATAAGGTATGTAAACTGAACGTAGTTGCCTGTATTTCCTGGTTTCTCATATCCTGCTAATTATTTGTGTAAACATTGAAACTGTGCCTTCTGAAAATAATGCTCCATAAATCCTGGGCTTCTAAAATTTTGCTGGGTGTTTCCAAGATTCTCTGTGCATTCACAAGAATATAAAGTTTATTTTAAGAAGGAGGGGAGGAGAGAAAGTGGAAGTTCTCAGGATGTCCATCAATTCCAAATTGTGTGTTTACATGATATGACTGCAGAAAACAGTTTGTCCTTGATATCAGTTGGAGTAAATAAGGCTTCTTG
Source organism: Sceloporus undulatus (assembly GCF_019175285.1). Lineage (NCBI taxonomy): Eukaryota > Metazoa > Chordata > Lepidosauria > Squamata > Phrynosomatidae > Sceloporus > Sceloporus undulatus. The sequence continues at coordinate 44,997,867 of NC_056524.1, read as the reverse complement.
GTCAACATTATGTGAAAAAGGCAAGTATCTTGAACTTCAACCAGTAGAGAAGTAAGGATAAAGTATCAGTAATTAATCAAATTTTAACACACCAATGTTACTGATTAAAACAAGTTTATTGCAAAAATGCATCTGCTATTACAAGAATTATGAACTGCTTTAATATATGGAGGTACAATTTCTCCAGTAATTTGTCTACAAGACATACTTAGTCAAACCCTATTATCAGATTAACAATGGAAAAATTATATAATGCAAGACAGGCACTCAGGAAACAATGGGAATAAACTTAAAATCAAACTATTTCATTTTAAGAGCAATTGCTATATGAAATTCTTGAATACATTTTATTTACAGTCCTTAAAAATACAAATAAAAATTTAGCAAAACCAACCCCCCTCCCCCCAGTGATTGCCATTCTTAAACCATGAATACTTGAACATCTATACCTATAAGGTAAAATACTACAACAGAACTAAATGTATGCAGAGTCCTGAGAAGCACTTTTCTTTTTGTCAGGAACAGAGAATCAAATTCAGGATAAAGAACATAAAATGAGAACCTTGCTAGTTCAAATCAAAGCCAGAAGCCTTTTATCAGATGAATGCCTCCATCTAGTCTGTAATAAGGAATGAAGAAACCAATTTTCCTGCCATTTTTTGCCATACATGTGCTATTCAAATGCACACTGTCCCTGAAATTAGATGTTCCACATAGGAATGATTGCTAATAGCCAATCTTCCTTGAAACTGCTGAATTGCACTTTAAAGCCCTCACAGTAAAGCAGTCTTCCAAAACTTTGGTCCTCCAGATGTTTTGGACTTCAACTCCCAGAATTCCTGGTTGTTGGCCAAGCTGGCTGTGGCTTCTGGAAGTCAAAGTCCAAAACACCTGGAGAAGCATAGTTTGGAGATCACTGCAGTAGAGCTTGGAAAAAATAACCATTTAATTATTTTCTGAAGTGCAGACCACTTTGTACATATACTGAATCTCACTTGCCATTTTGCTACCCATTCAGTCAATTTGAAGACGTTCTTTTGGTGTTCTCTGATTAGATTTTCACCTTCCTGAGTCATTTTATGCCATCTGCAAACTCAGCTACTGATATATTGGAGGCCATGCGTAACCTCAGTATGTGCAATCTTGGCCTGACTCTCAGCTCCCACAGTAGACGCATTCAAGCAGTGGAATGTACAGAAGTACTGACTCATCAAATTTACCATTGATTCAATGGACCTACTCTAGTTGGGACTAACAGCAAGCCAAAGACTGCAATCCTAACTTGGAAGATGAGGGGCAAACAATGGTTCTACCTCTTCATCCTAAGTCCTACCAGTTTACACCAGACAAGACAAAAAGTGGAAAAGGCAAAGTTTTTATTATTAATATTAATATTTTCTACCCTTGTATGAGTAGCAGGAAGGAAAATTCCTGGTGTAGGCCCCTCTGAACAACAGAAAGGCTAGTATCTTTAAACACGTCTGCTAATTTGGGAACTCCAAAGCACATGTAGGAAGACCATTAAAATGGACAATATTAATATGATCCAATATACCAGTCATAACCTGAGAACTTTTAACAGGATTAAAATACAAGCCCAAAATTATTCTTAAGAGTTTTTTTTTTCTTACAAACAATTGCTGTGGCTGATGGAAACTGCCTAGATGGAAAATATTCCCTTCCTATGCCAATTTACTAACCATATCCCACAAAAAAAAAACCTCCTTCAACACAAATATATAAATACCATTAAAAGCGTATAAAATATAATTGCACACTACATAGAATTCCGAAACTGAAACACTTAAGCTTATTAGGTGCTTTATCAAACTTCAACAAATTAACATTCAAAAATCACAAGGTAACCAATGCAAAGCATTACATTAAACAAAACCAAAAAAGCAATAATATAAAATTATGTTAGTATTCCAACATATTCATATCATAAAAATCACTGAAGTGTTGCAAAATTTTCTTTAAACGATAATGTTTGTTCATGCTTGATACTTTTTGTACTACTGTTGGAAGTCAGTAACATGCAATCCTATACAAGTCTATTCAGAAATAGGTCACCTCTGAGTGTGGCTTATTCCCAGGTAAATATGTACAGGACTGCAGTCTTCATTCAGACTGAGACAGAATACCTGGGTATGAAACATTCCCATCTGCTCAGAAGAATTTTCATTAACCCACTATATAATAGTGAACAAAATATTTTTGTTTCATAGAAACAACTAACATTTGCCTCAGCTGGACAAATGGTCTATTTACAGTTACATCAGGGCTGCCTAACTGACAGCGAGTGTAGGTCATTGGTACTCATGGAGCTTAATAGATTGACGATCTCTGTGGAATTGTCTTCCCTTTCAAAATCCGTCTTATCTGAAGAACAAAACAAAAGTAGCAAGATGTCAATGTCCAGTCATTGTGACATTATCGAAATATGCTGCATTTCTAAGAGTACATACAAAGAGTAAAATCCCACTGAACTTTGGGAGACTTGGCCTTTTAATTTTTTTCCCAACCAAGCTTAATGCTACACAACAGAAGAATTTAACCAATGTATTTATCTTAGGTTTCCAAGTCAATTTAATGGTAGAAAAACCATACAACTGCGTTGAAGATTTGATCACCATGGACTGACCACTGGATCCACTCAAAGAAATCAACATAACTAATTAGTATAACAATTCACTGTATTAAGCAGTTTTTTAAATATTATACAGGTTCTGTTCCTTAAAATTATTCATGTAAAATAAGCAATTCTGGGATCAAAGGATATAGTTACATCAGTAGTTTTACTGCACTATAGTATGGAGCCTGAACACACAGTGTTTTCCTAAAACCTTTGCAATTTATTTAACAGAAGGTCAAGAAGTGAAGGGAGAAAGTCCATGACAGCAGTAGTATGACAACTATTAGCAGATTTTCTATAAAGATTATTAAGAAATATATTCTTCACTTTCTTCAAAAAATAAGAAACAGAATCCTACTTGTATTATCTCTACAGTAGGAAGGCCAAAAGGAATAAGAATCATGAACAGTGACCCTCTGCAGTTTCCAACAGTATCTCAAACTTTTTTTGGTCTCCTACCTCAACTCCCACTGGACCATCAGGAACCAGGTGAACTGGCTGCTCATTTTCCAAGTTCCTGGCACTTGGATCAGCTCCTTTACGCATCAACAAACGCACTGCATCCAGCTGAGTCACCCGATGCTGCAGACTGGCAGCTACATGGAGAGCTGTATTACCATTGTAAGCCTGGTTGAGGAAAGAGAAAAACAATATATATATATATATATATATATATATATATATATATTTCTAAATAAAGAGAGGGGGGCAGGGTGATTAATTCCTGCAAGCAGGTACATATGAATTGGAGAAGGTGTGAGTGTAGGTGTACTTTTGACTCAGCATTTACATACCTTAGCATTGATAAAAGAAAGGCAAGTGGGTAGCTCTAAAAACAGGCGAATGAGTTCAACATTTGCTTCTTCAGCTGCTAAGTGAAGGGCTGAACGGCCACTTTTACGATCCTGTCCACACACAAAAAAGGTCACTTAATTATGCCACTTAATTGTGCACTTTAAACAATGAAACACTGCAAGCACATGTAAAATCATTTATGTCATATGAAATAAAAACACAGTTTTATTAATCAACATAAGTAGTGAACAATACTGTTTCCATTTCATGGAGAGAATACGAGCCCAAGAGATAGCAACTCTTTGGACAATCCAAAAATCAAAGCTTGTGGTACAATTTGTTTTTGTTTTTTCACACCCAACAAAGTTATCTATTTATTACAATGACTCTGGAATAATTAGAGGAAATTGAATTCAAGCTGCAACTTCCTTACAAAAACTCACATTCAACCTATTGTTACATTCATTGTTTGCACATTCCACCCATGACTGATATCTCAATGAAGTTAATAGAGCAAAGCCATACCTGGGTGTGAAACATCCATACCTACTATAATTCTACTCAGAAGGAAGTAACACTAATTTATATGAGTCTTATTTCCAGGTAAGTATGCTTAGAATTGTCGCTCTGGCTGAATTTTAAGTTCTGTTTTAATAGAAATTGGCTGCAACTAACTTCTGTTCAGCTGGACATTTCAAATACACTGAGATCTGAAAATGTCAAAGCAAGGGAAGAAACATCATGCAAGGGAACCAAATCCTAAATTGTTGTAAAGGAACCATCACTTGATGACAATGAAATGACAGAAATGTGCTGCCACAATGTTACAGTATTAATCTGGAATATTTGTTGGTTCTACATAGTTGGAAAAGGTGGATACTGACGTCTCAGGGATAAAAATAAACAAACAGAGTACTTTAGGATCATGACTGAAAAGCCCATTCCTCCTGGCCAGCATGACTGTGCTGGCTGGGATGAGTGGCAATTGAGCTTGGGCAAGGCTAAGCTCATTTATGTATATTGCAGTCAGTAAAACTGATACATGGGAAGCATTACTGGTGCTTTAAAATACAACCCAGAGTCAGTGGAATAGTCCTTACGTGGGTTAGCATGGTTTAGGGCTTTGTTGTGTTTTGGGGCTTTCTTACGTTTTTCAGCAGCAAGTTAAAGCATTTGAAAACCATGTTCACTTGGCAAAATTATTTTTTAAAAAATTAGTAATGGCTGATTATTCTACTTTTATATGCAAAAGTCTCTTGAACACTTACATTCCCAGGAAATCATTAAAATGTGAAAAGTCGCACACATGTACAATGGAATTTAGGAGAACATCCATGTTTTTCAAGGAAAATAATGTGTTACTAATCACCTATTTTTTAGTTTTATTTTTTATGTTTCTTGATCTTACTTACCCTGGCTTCCACAGAAGCCCCCATTTGGATTAGAAATTTGATTGTGTCTGCCAGCCTCTTGCTTTTCAACCTCAGTTCCTGGACCTCAGGAGTGTGAGGTGAGTGCTGGCTTTGTAGATCATGTACCACAGAATTGTGGACCACTACTGCACAGTGTAATGCTGTCAAACCTTTAATTAAAAACACACAAATGAGCAAATCCAGCAGCCATCTTGGGCATTTATTCCAAATAATGACATCCAGATTACAGCTTTTTTTGTAATGGAAATTATTTAAGATGGTGTATCCTATTCTTCAGATATACAGATCTTTAGATACACTGTATAAACATATACAGAATGATTTTTTAAATTTTTCTTAGCATATCAAAGATGAATAATTCAACATATGGGCCTGAATCCTATTGGCAGTCTCCACTAAACTGTTAAATTGTGAATCAATCCTTTTGTATCTCCTTGTCTCAATGCATCTGCTCTTAGGTGTGAGTATCAATAGAATTCACACCATGTTTTTTAAAAAATCAAAGCAGCTCATATTTGTAAAGAAGTCTTTTTATATATAAGTAGTAGGTCATTACTTCTGTTTTTATGTGCTCTTGGGGGGGGGGGCATTCCATTCTTTATGACCTACATTACATGAAACAGTAATTCTGCTAGGCCATGTTCAGCTGCTTTGGGATTCCAATACAGTTGATCAGGCCCCAGTTAATATCTTGAGGAACTGGAGGGTATAGGAGCAAACACAAACCAATATTTCACAAACTAAAAGGATTCAGAAAAAGTCCTGATCATGTTCCCCCTTTTCAACTTCAACTTTTATTTCTATTTAAAAAATGGATGTAATTAACAATAATACAAAGTTTCCATGAAATGACACAGCAAGCGCAAAGGGTTAAGAATGAGAAACAATTTCTGCATGTAATTCTTAGGATTTTTTTGCCTAACTTAACAAAAAATGAAGGACCATTGGTTGCTCACCATCATAATTAGTTGCCTCCAAGTCTACATATTGATTGCTTATAATACCTCCTTTCTGGATTGCCTAGAGAAGTGAAATGAGATATATTAATGCCACCGTATTATGCAAAACCCTAACTGAACATTTAATGTATATGATGAAGTGGACTCCAGTCATGCAAGCTAATGCCATATGAAAACTGTTACATCTTTTTGGTGCCACAAGAACTCTTTGTTATTTCTAAAAATTCTGTGATACAATCTTTAGTAGATACCAAGATCATTTATCCAGTAGAGCCACTGTTATTGAAACTGCTACAGGACATTCAAAACTGTGAGCCTACAACTATGGTCAAAAATATTTTTATCTATCAGAATGAAGACTTGCTATGAGAAAAAGTCTTACAAAATTTTGCCCACTTTCTTTTCAACAAGGCTCAAGTCTTTCTTAGCATTCCACATTACATTTAAATTACTCTAATACTCTTACTTTCTCAGTTTCCTGAGACTGTGGCTATGAGTATAAGTATATTTCAGAATATATACTATATTACCAGCTAAGTCATTCACTTCTATTAAACAAGAATCTTTTAGTGTCCAGATATATCCCTCCTGGGGGGAGTCAATTGCCTTGTGTTTAAACATATTGGGAGGACAGAAGAGATATCCGTTGTGAGTTGTAAAATACAGACCACCTGCTCCTGAATATTTTGTATTGCGCAGGTGCTATAGCACTAGTAGTACAATAGTCCCAACACTGTAGATAATCTTAAAGCAAAATATAACACCTTCACATTTGAATACACAATGGCCAGTTTCAACACATATTCTAGTATTAAGAGAATGGTAAAGGAAAGGACTGAAGGATTTGCTTAGTCACCTGAAGGACTTGTGCATGGCCTTTTTCAGCACACACATGCAATGGTGTTCTCCCCCAGCAATCTGTAGTATTCACTTGTGCCCCAAGGCTAACCAGGTCCTGTACAATAAGATGCTGATTTGCAGCCACGGCTACTTGCAGGGCACTCTATAATGACAGAAAACAAATGCACTGGTCAGCTAAATCTTATCAGGAAATAGCAATAAAAAGCCCCCTATCATAAAGTATTTCCAATCATGGATATTAATTTAAAAATGGCTAAGTTCTGGCTTAGTTGGTAGACTTCTGCGGTAGCTCACAGTTACATATTAACCTATGTGCTCGCCTTCAAAGTTAATATTAACAGGCATTCCAGGATGCTTGTCTAAGTCCTGGAAATATGCAATATTCAAGGGCACAGACGGAAAGAGCATGACTAAGAGCTTCACCTGGCCATTGTGCTCTTTAATATCCAGCATTCGGATAGCTGCCATCTTTCTTGCCAACACATAGGAAACTGCCCGGCGTCCCTGAGCAACTGCAATATGGAGAAACCTGTGGGAGGAGGAGAGGGAAATATTTCTCTTTTTAGTATACAGAAAGTTTTTAAAATATAATGAAAATACAAAAGAACCCTGAATCCAATAGTAAAACACCCTCCCAAAATCAAACCTATAGGAAGTGCAGACTGAAAGAACTGCCATAGGAAGCTAGATCTTCCAGTGCAGCACTATTCAAACTATCTGATCTAGCAGTCAGACCATTTTTTCCCAATGCACCAGGGATGTGCTCTTGGCTAGAACTATCTCTTTTCTGAAATTCACCCTGGACCAGCAGCTGTTGGATGGCAGACTGGCACTGGTCTGGAGATCGCCAGTTTGAGCAGTAGTGATCCAGTGTGCGCTTTTATTTCACCATGTTTAGGTGAGGAGTCTTAGGAGTTTATCACATGGGAGGAATTTCTCTTAATTTCGAATGAAAAGAAAGTGGGGCCAGAATGCATTCACATGAATTCGCTAGTTGGCGAATTTACGTGAATTCGAATTGCGTTTGAACTGACTTCCCATTCCCCGAAAATAGCTTGCCACTGCCCAAAATTGCGTGTGGTAGTCTATCACACAATAATGTGAAACCCTGTGATTGCGTTCGGACTGACATCCCATTCCCCGAAATTGTGTGTGGTAGTCTATCATGCAATAATGTTAAACCCCATGATTGCGTTCGGATTGTCATTGGATTATACGTACTTCCAATTTCCCTTATGTGATAAACTCCAGAGAGGTCTCCGTGACATGTACTTTTAATGAACTACTGTGTTCTTCATTCAGTGGAATGAATAATATTCTCAAGATACATACTCTATAACAGAGAAAACCTACTACAGACACATAATTTGATACACATAGTTTTGCCCTGTTTTATTCTTCTTAACTTGTTTTGAACTGATCAACTTATCAGCACCATCCTGAAATCTTGTGATGTAGAGTACGACATAAATATTAATTAATAAATAAACTATCTCCATTGCAGTAGCAATTAACGCATAGACAATACTTACGTGTCACCATCAGAGTCTTTGGCAAGGATTTGATCTTGAGAAAGGTTAGCCAGTTTGTTTTCTTCCTGTTCTACTTGCCACTGGAAGAATGATTTGCCCAGCTGTGCTGTGTCCCCAGCAATAGCCTGGTGTTGCACAGGCATATTAGAAGTACCCAGCGGTAAGCCATGCTCCTCGAGACTACTACACATATTACTGGGCAGCTGGCTATAAATCTGAGAGTGGCTGCTAATATCAGTGTGCTGGTGACCATCAGACAGCACTTGAGAAATTGGGTTGGAGTCCAGACCTTCTGAATCATTTAACTGAGAAACAAAACTCGAAGTACTACAATACTGCAGATCTTGGCTTTCATAAACACTTTGTTGATAGTCAGAAGATTGGCTGCTTGCAGACTGTGGCCTGTATTCCAGAAGTGGATTCTGACCACAGTGCTGTGACAATTCCTGGGCTTGTGCGGGCAAAAACTGATAATTCTGGGTCCGTTCCAGCATTTGTGATGGACTGCTTGTTTGAAATGCTTGATACTTTTCAGGAGGTGAGAAGGCCTGTGTTGCAGCAAGCTCCTGATATTGTTCTCCTGGAGAGTGGGGATTGGCCATGGTGTGAAGCCAGCTAACTTGTACTGTATTCAAAGAAACTGGACTTGATTCATTCTTAATATTGATAATGTTCTGCAGCATATCACAGCTGCCATCTTGTTTGGGCTCATTCATATGGGCATCCTCCATATTGTTATCCACTGATGTTGGTGTCTGTGGAGGTGTCTGCAAAACAGAACATGAGCATTTTCAAACTGAGCTGACCACATCCTCTCATGTACTGCAGGTGGAAAATACATTTCAAGCAATACGTATGAAAATGCCACCAAAAATCTTACCAAGAGGTGAGGCTGGAAAGTCGCTGTTCTTTTATAACTAGGTCCATCAGAAAGAAGTTCATGACTTTTTCTTTTCCGACTGTAAGTTAATATGTTCTTCAGCTCTACCAACATAAAGAAAAATTACTCAATTTTCCCTGCAACTCACTCTATAAACTTTTACATGTAAACTTACAATAGTTAAGGAAAATATTTGTTAAAAAAACTGTACCTGTGTAAGGATCATAATTTGCTAATCCTCCTTGTGCCTATTAAAACAAAACAAAAATAAAGAGTTGAAATTATTCACCATAAAATGAAGACACTCTATTGTTTAAATCAGCTTTAAGGGACATAGTAACTATTGTCACTTTCTACCATCAAGGGATATGAAACAAAGGATTTCAAAACTGGAAAGAAATAGAAAATTTAGTGTATCCTTTAAGTTGTAAATAACTTCTGGGGGGGAAAGTTATCAGATCAACTCCATTATTACTACTGTTTTTTCACCATATTCATTCTACTTTAAACAAAATCAAGAAAATTTTACTGGATTTCCAAACTGCCTTATTTTCAACTACCTTTCGGCATTTTTTAACATTTCTACGTGATTTTTTTTAAAAAACACACATAAAATGTGCAACAAAAATAACTTTTACAGGTAATCACGAAGCATCCCGCACTTTACTTGCATAGGCAGTAAAACAAACATACAGTAACCTTTCAAAAGTTTGGATATACAGTAAATTGTTGGTTCTTGCTCTTTTTTCTTTTGAGAAAACATCGCCTTCATAGAATACCAAAGTATGACATAACAGATTCTATTTTCAGAGTTTTAAATATAAGCCAATTTATAAATGTAAGTTAAAGAGGGACAAATATTTCCTGATGTATTGTCTTTGCATCTTAATTACTAAAAAATGTGACTTAATTACTTGGCAACAAGTTTCATAATATCTTAGTTACTTAACTGTTTGTAAAGAGAAGGGAGTCAGAGGAATGTTATAAATAAATTAATTAATCTTAAAAACTGTCACAGCGTGATGTACGTCCTAAGATTGTACAGGCCCTGAAAAAAGTGTTGTAAACAAAGAAAATGTGATCTTATCATAGGCAGATATAGGTCCATTAAAAAACCTTTTAGAAAAAATGCTTTCTTCCGAGCTCTAATACCAAAGTGCTTCTTCAAATACTGATTTTTATGCTACCAAAACAACAACACCCACACACAAAATGAAGATATCTGCACGTCTGGGGAACCACCAAGTTTGCAGAAGAGCTGAGACAAGAAAAATACCCCTAAGGGAGAAAGAAATCTCCAAATAACCCAGTGAGGGCTGAGCATGCCCCATGGCCACAAATTACTGATGGGGTGGGTGGGTAGAAAATGTACAGAGGAATGAAAACGGGAATCCTGGGAAAGGGCATAGCTATGTGCCATCTTGAATAAGAGCACCATAAACGGCAACTTTTTTTGCAGACCCTTCTTGCTTCTGTGATCTAATAAAACAATAAAGCTGTTTCTCTTAACCTTTTGGGGGAGTCAGATATAGATCCCTTTGATGCAACAAAATCCAAATTACACACCATGTTGATATCTTTATTAGGACAACCAAAAAGCTAACTATCCATTACACTAGGTTTCAAAGCTTACTGGCTTCTTCATCAGGCCAGGATATTAAAACTCATACAGGAGAAGAAAAACAACAATGCCATAGTGAGAAAGTGAGTTTTGAAAGCTAGCATAATGTATTTTGCACCTTTTGGCTGTCCAAATAAAGCTGATGTGTATTTGGTTTCTTTTTACTGCATGGCCAACACAGGTACCCCAAAATATGTTTTCTGGACCTTCTGAGAATCTGAAAAAATTATGAAGTCCCTTCCCCGCTCCCAATTTACAAATGCATAAACACATAAAAGTTTTCATACAGTTAATTGCACTGGAATTTATTTATTTCACATAGTCTAATCTGGGATGAAAAATTACAATGAACCCTTCAAAAAGACTAATTTATACTGCAAAATGTATTGTTACTAAAACAACAACATAAAAGGAATAGGAAGGAAATAGAGGGGAAGTCCTTTTTATCCACCCAGTTCCTGCACCCCTTGTATCCCTTCCATAGATTTCTATATAGCAGCACTGCCCTTCATTTTAACATAAAATACAGAACGGCTGATAGTAATACCCTGTTTTGACAGGCTAAAATTCTGGCTAGCAGAATGTACAGCAATCCACATTATTAGGTGGAGATACTGTCTGTTGGTGTTGTATCCTAAGCATCAGTGAACAAAATATTTTTCCAGTTTTCAAGGGCTCCTGTTTACTAACAAATAGATTCAATAAATTTGTGATGTTTCTTCTTGTCAAAACTGCAGCAACTTGACATCGTCTCACAATAATAAATCCCATGTGTTAATTAAGCACTATATAAAGCTGCACATACTTGATACAAGTTGAGTCTCCCTTATCTGGAATTCTGAAATCCGAAGACTCCAAAAACCAAAGCCTTTTTCATGCGTGGCTGAGGTAGTGACACCTTTGCTTTCTGCTGGTCCAGTGTACACACATTTTGTCTCATGCACAAAATTATTTAAAATATTTTATAAAGTTACCTTCAGACTATCTGTATACGGTATATAAAACATAAATGAATTCTGTGTTTCGACATGGGTCCCATCTTCAAGCTATCTCATTATGTACATATATGCTAATACAGGCATTCCAAAATTAAAAAAAAAAATCTGAACTCTAAAACACTTCTGCTTCTAAGTATTTCAGATAAGGGATACTCAATATGTAGTTCCAAAGAAGAGAGACACTCAACTAATTCTGAGCCATTTTTAAAAGAATTTTGAAAAACCCACCTTTAATTCCCCAGCACCTTGATCTGAGGACATCTGTTTGCTGTTTCTAAGATGCAACAACAGTTCCTTCACGGAGTTTTTCACACGAACACCTTGGAAAGGTCCTCTTTGTTGCTTTCCTCCCCCCATAAATTGTTCAACTGCTGAGATCCAAAACAAACAAGAATATTGACTTAATCTATTAAACAGGAAATTCAGTTCTTAAAGAAATTTTTCATTTATTAAAGTTATATCCCAGTTTGCACTAAAAATAGTTCTCAATGCAGCTAATGAAAATAAACAGATAAAATAAAAGCATAATGATGAAAAAAAAATTAAAAATTAAAATGCTCCCAGCCACTAATTAAAGATAGGCACTTCTTTGGCCAGTAGCTAATGCTACTTCTAAGTATTCCATAATACTTTTTTATGTCAGCACACAGAGACATCCATTTATTTCTCTCTCAACCCATGATTTGTTAGCCAAAGGGAGGAGAAAAGTGCAATTGCTCCATATTAGACATATGTTAGCACACAACTTTATGTGAACGGATTTTCAGAATTACTTGTGCCAGTCACCTCCATAATAAAATTCCTTGTCCCAAATAAGCAAATATTCAGCCCAAAACCTGAACAACAAATACTACATTCATTCACTTATGCCATCATCTCTTTAAATGCAACCTATATAGAAGGCTAGAAAACAGAAGTGAAAAGAGGAAACAAAAATATACGGCAGTCCAACAGAGAAGTTATGACTTCATTTTAAAAAGTACACAAACCTCCTTCTTTATACATAGAAGCATTACAGTGCAAGCTATATTTAAACTATTTTTTTCAGAAATTCCATGGAGTTGGGATTTCTATCAAGAAAAAAAAAACCCTACAATCTAAGGGTGAATTTCTTCCTTTCTACGTTTCGCTGGAATCCTGAAAAGAATGCCCAATTCATGCAAGTCATTCTCTTGCATTAAATTATCTTCAAAGGCCACAATTTAAAACAGCAATCACTACCTCAAAGAGACAGAATGTATAAAAAGATTGTTCTGAGAAAACCTAAGTAAGCTGCCGAACAAACAAACAATTAAAAATTATAAATAAAATAAAAAGCAGGCATCACGTAATAAAATATGCCAGGCAAAGTTTTCAGTCAAAATACTAATGTGACATTTATCAGACAGTAAGGGCTGTCTTTTGGTAAAATATCTATCCAGCTAGTGAAATAAAATGAGCACATAGTACACAAACCACTTTTCAGTATCATGTCACATTTTAATATAATTCCTTACTTCAAAATATAATCTACAGCTATATTGGAGCTTGTCTATGAATCCAAAGAGGACATGGGAGCAGGGTTCAGCATGAAAAGCACTGTAAACTCATTTTACTTTGTACAATATGAACCTTCAAAAAGCAGTGGATCCTTTTCAACTGTGTCCCACTTCAAAAATATAAAAGCACTTAAAAAAAAACACCAATTAATTCCAGCTACTGGGAATCCCTAACCTGTGATCATCTATTTTCTTCTCTGCCTGCTTTGTTTACTCACTGAAATTCCTAATTCTACTTTACAAATAAGCAAAAAGACATTATTCTTCTTAATATTCAATCCGCATAGCATGTGAATCTATTAATTCACATGAAACATTATGTTCTCACCTCTCTGCTTGAATAAAACAAGTACGTATGACTGGGATTTGCCAACACGCAAACCAATAAAAAACACTATTATGAAAAGTCCCACGACAAAGGAGGGCAAAACAGGGTTGGTGTGTTAGACCCTATCTGGGCTAAAACATAGAGATACCATGGTGTAGTGGTTTGAGCACAGGACTATGACATTGGAAACCAGGGTTCGAATCCTGGCTCGGCCACAGAAACCCACAAGGTGACCTTGGGCAAGTCACTCTCTCAGCCTCAGAGGATGGTAATGGCAAACCCCCCTCTGAAGAAACTTGCCAAGAAAACTCCCAGACTCCCTTTCTTGTTTGTTTCAACTGTATAGTTTTAAACTTACTTCTGAGAAAGTAGACTGAAGTCTAGGAAAGCTCATGCTACCAATTTCTTTCTTTCAGTTAGTCTCAAAGAGGCTACAAGATCTCTCCACATACTACTACTACTACTAATGATAATAATAATAATAATAAAATGGTTGGTGTTGTGTGCCTTCAAGTCATTTCTGACATATGGTGACACTATCACAGGGTTTTCTGGGGCTGAGAATGTGTGACTGGTTTCCATGTCACTGGGTTTCCATGGCCGCGCGGTGAATTGAACCCTGATCTCCAGAGCCATTGGAGTCTCTCACACAAAGGAGATTGGGAGTTTATCTTGTGAATATTCCAGGAAAATGGCATAATTACGCGTAACGGCTACTTCACACAATGTTGCACAACCCCCCCCCCCCCATTAAAGCAGTCACAAAGAAGCATTAATGTGCATCTTTTTACTTTCGGGATTTCAGTGACAAGGCGTTTCCGATATCGCTTTATTTGTTCAATTTCGTACTTGTCATTTGCTTCATTTGTGGGATGCTTTAAATGCACTTTAACCTCTCTTTAATGTCGAAATCAGCCCCGGTGTGACAAACTCAGGTCTAACCACCCCCCCCATGCTAATAATTAATTAACTAATTAATAACATGTTGGTGTTGTGTGCCTGCGAGACCTTTCTGACGTAGGGCAGCCCTATCACAGGGTTTTCTGGGGCTGGGAGTGTGATGTGTCTCAAGTCACCCAGTGGGTTTCCATGGTCAGGTGAGGAATTGAACCCGGGTCTCCAGAGTCATATATAGGCTAACGTTAATCCACGCTGGCATTAATTAATTAATTAATTAATGTGTTGTGTGCCTTCAAGTCCTGTCTGACTTGGGCCAAATGAGAGGGTTTTCTGGGGCTGAGGGTGTGTGACTTGCCTAAAGTCTGAGGAATTGAACCCCGGACTCTCCAGAGTCCAACCACTACACCGCTCTGACAACAACAACAACAACAACAACAACAACAACATCAACAACAGCTGTGGAAGTGCCAGAGCAAAGCCTCCCCTCCTGCTGCCCAGGCTGTGTGTGTACCTTCCCCGGCTGGGCGCCCACCGCTCCGGGCCTGGGAGGAATATGCCTTCCTGCAATCGCTGCTGGCGTGGTTGCTGCAGCCCTGGCCGGAGGGCTCTGCCTCGGATCCCGGGGATCCCGGTGGGGAGCAGCTCCCTCGGCTGGAGCTGGGGGACGCGCCGCAGAAGAAAGCCAGGTCCAAGGGGCTGCCGCTGCCGCTGCTGCCGCTGCTGCTGAGGGAGCTGCAGTCGGAGCCCAGCTGCTGCAGGTGATGGGGAGGAGGCTGGTGGTGATGCTGGGGGTGTTGGTGCAGAGCCAGGTCGCTGCTGGTGTCCACGATCATGGCTGCGGAGCCCTCCGGGGGCTGCCAACTGGGCACCCGAGACAGAGAGGAGGAAGAGTGCGCTGCTGAGGGCGAGGCTCCCTCCAGGGCCAGGGATGGATGGATGGATGGATGGATGGATGGCGGAGGAGGAGGCAGCCCGGGCTCTTATACTGCCTCCCCGCCCCAGTGGCCACGCTCTCCGGGCGGAGCAGGAGGAGGGAAGAGGGAGGCAGGCCGGAGGAGGAGGAAGGGCTTTAGGCAGCAGGCGTCTTCCTCCTCCTTCGCCAGGGCTTCTGGACCTTATGTCAGCCTCCTGCCCAGGAGGGATGCCAAGTTTCTCTAGAGGGCTGGGGTTTGTTTTGTTTTTTGCCACAGAGGCCGAGGCACTGTGACTTGCCCAAGGCCACCCGTTGTTGTTGTTGTTGTTTACATGGCCCCCTCCTTTGCCAGGACCAGTCTGCCATTTCAGCCTTCTGTCCAGGGGGGATACCAGCGTTTCTCCAGAGAGTTTTTTCTTTTGCCATGGTTATCTTCTGAGGCTGAGAGAGTGTGTCTTGCCCAAGGTCACCCAGTGGGTTTTTTACTTGCCCAAGGTCACCCAGGACGACCCAGATGTTCCCCTCCTTTGCCATAAACGCTCCTCCCTGTCACCCTCCTGTCCAGAAGGGGTGACAAAGTTTCTCCAGAGGGTTGTTGTTGTTGTTGTTTTGCCATGGCCATCCTCTGAGGCTGAGAGAGTGTGACTTGCCCAAGGTTACCCAATGGGTTTGTATATCGCCCAGGGTGACCCACATGTCCCCCTCCTTTGCCAGAAAAGCTCCTGCATGTCAGCCGCCTGTCCAGAAGGAACTCCAAACTTTCTTCAGAGGGGTGTTTTGTTTTTTGCCATGGCCATCCTCTGAGGATGAGAGAGTGTGACTTGTCCAAAGTCACCTAGTGGGTTTTTTATATGTTCCAGATGTCCCCCCTCCTTTGCCAGGATCAGTCTGCCATTTCAACCTTCTATCTAGGAAGGATGTCAAAATTTCTTCAGGGTTTTTTTCCTGCCATGGCCATCCTCTGAGGCTGAGAGAGTGTGACTTGCTAAAGGTCACCCTTTGTTTTGTTTTTTAACATCTTTCTCCTTTGCCAGGAAAGGTCCGCCATGTCAGCCTCCTGTCCAGGAGGGATGCCAAAGTTCCTTCAAAAGCTGCTTTGCCAGTGCCATACTCTGGGGTTGAGAGAGTATGACTTGCCCAAGGTCACCCTGTGGGTTTCCATGGCCGAGATGAGATTTGGGGTGCATTGCCGAGCCCAGGGTGACCAGACGTCCTCCTCCTTTGCCAGAACATGTCCTCCATTTTCTGTCCAAAAGGAATTCCAAAAGTGTCCTCCATTCTGAGCTTGACTAAAAGGCATGGATTTACACTTCTATGAGTGTTTTTAGCTTTTCTTTGATCAAGTCCTCACTTTTTGCTGAATGTCCTACATTTTGCGGTGCCTTGCCCTCCATTATGGTTAGGATATATGCTCAGCCAGGCCACAACAGATTGAGTTAGCCATGCTTTGTTGTTGTTGTTGCATGCCTTCAAGTCATTTTGACTTATGGCGACTCTAAGGGATTTTCTTTGTAAGTTTCTTCAGAGAGCCTTTGCCATGGACATCCTTTGAGGCTGAGAGAGTGTGACTTGCCCAAGGTCACCCAGTGGGTTTCATGGCCAAGCCAGGATTTGGGATTCATGGCTGACCCCACAGTGTATTCCATTGTGAGCACGACTAAGAAGCATGAATTTATATTTATAGGCATGTTTTGAGTTTTTATTTGAGAATGTCCTCCATTTTTCTGGAATACTGTACCTTGTCCTCCTTTGCACTTAGGATATCTGGTCACCTTGGGCTTGGGGCACACAGAAGGACTCAGCAGCACACCCAGAGAAAAGACCTTCACTGCCAGAACAAGAAGCCATAGAATCATCAGGGTTGGAAGAGACCTCAAGGGCATGTCTTGGGAAAAGAGGACGTCTAGTCACCCTGCCTTTGAGACTAACTAAAAGAAACAAGTTAGTGCCTTAAGCTTTCCTAGACATGAGCCTACTTTCTACATGCTTCTGAGCAAGTAAGCTCAAGTCTATGAAAGCTCATGCTACCAACTTCTTTCAATTAATCTCAAAAGTGCTACAGGATCCCTTTGCGTGCTGATTTTCCAGGCAAACGTGGCTATGTCTTTTAATACTACCAGCTAGGATTACTAGTGGTTAGACAAGACTACAGGTGTAGTGGGATATGGGCTTGCAGGGTCAGCACACCCATGGCACTATTTGATTGTCAGATGCTAAAGTTCAAAGATACATTACTGAGTACTAAAATTGGACTCATCCAAACAACTATATTCCACATTACCATGTACAGATGTAATAGCTGGATAGAAAGAGAATCAGCTCATTTGGGATGTGGTGCTGGAGAGGAGTTCTGAGGATACTGTGGATGGCCAAGAAGATGGGAGGAAAGGGTCCTTAAACAGATCAAGCCCAAACTCTCCCTGCAAGCCAGGATGACTAAATTGAGGCTGCCCTATTTTGGCCACATCATGAAAAGACATGACTCATTGGAAAAGACAATAATGCTAGAAAAGGTGGAGGGAAGTAGAAAGAGAGGAAGATGGTATGCCAGATGGATGGACTCAATTAAGGACATCACAACCCTCAATCTGCAGGACCTGAGCTGAGCAGTGGAGGACAAGAAGCCTAGGGCCCCATTCACACTACGGGAACAATGCAGTGTGAAGCTGGGTTATTTCCATGATGTTCATACTGGCCCTGATGTTTGCAGGGTGGGGGTGCAAAAAAACCCCACTTAACCTAGTGCATTTCACACCGGGTCTCTTGCCGCATCTTTTTTTAAGTGCTGGAGCAATCCAGATTTTTGGTAGTGTCAGTATGCTACTGAACTGATCCAGGTTGCGCAGCAGCAGTACTGGAAATGGTGGCGGTGCCTTGGGGACAAGGTTTAAATTGCCTCAGAGAGATTCAGGGACGCAAAACATAGAGCATCGCTCCACAATCACATAACTGTGGAGCTCCTGATCTCTGTGGGATAAAAATGTAAGTGTGAATGCCCCCTTGGAGATGTCTCATCCACAGTCTCAGGGGCAGTTAACAACAAAAAATTACATTTTCTTCTGCCACCCTGAATGCTCTTGTTCCCCCATGAGGTAAGCCCACAGGAGCTAGAAAGAAATTGATTTTCCCAAGAACAGTGTATTATTATGAGATATCTATTCAGAGGAAGGCAATGGCAAACTGCTTCTGAGTGTTCTTTGCATAAGAAAACTCAACAAAATCCATGGGGTAGCCATAAATCAACAGGCAAGTTGAAGAAATATACCTTTGTTTTATTTTTATTGCTGTTGTCACCTAAACTATTTCCAGGTGGCTTGGCAAGACCTATTACCTTTACAAAAGCTAATCATTTTTCCTTATAATTAAAGCTGCTAAAAACTGTTTTGGATCAGTATGCCAGCATACATTTTTAGCTTTTCCTTGGAAGTGGTATTGTAAATACTTTTCTGATGAGGGCCTGTGTTTCAAAGTTCACCACTAGATAAGAAGTTTAAAAAAAACAGCTGAAAACATAAAGCTGCCTTATGTTAGGTCATAGCACAGCTTCAAGAGCTTACTTTTTAGGGGTACTACTACTCCCAGGATCCTAAAATAGGGTAGGTTATCCCAATAGTCCAAAAAGTACCTTTTCCTAGACCTTTATCCATCTAGCCCAGGAGTAATTCTATTCTGATTAGCAGTGGCTCTTAAATAGAGGCTGACTTTGGCACTTCCCACTTTATCTACATTCCTTTTCTTCTTCCATGACCATGATGATAATAATAATGACTTGCAACTATTAATTCAAGCAGCCCTGGTGGGTAATGCAACACTATAAGTTCTCATGCTGTCAGCTCCAGAACAGTTTGCTTAACTGTATTGCTCTGCTATAAAGGAAGGAGGGCTTTACCACCTCAGACAGCTAGGAACAGTAACACTGTTGGTAGTGTGAGCAACAAAAGAGAGAGAGAGAGAGGCCTTGCTGGATGACAGATTAAACTCTGAATGGTTAAAGTCAGATGAGAAGCAAAAATAAAAGGTAACAGAAACAGGGTAAGAAGCCTAAAAGTTCAGTGACTAGATTGTAGGAACAAAAGGAACTCTTGTAATGTTCCTTGCAAAGAAACAGAAAAATACAGCAAAAAGGTAGAACAAGAGACCTCGTTCATAAGATCCCAGAAATCAAAGAGAATTTAAACCAAGAGCAGGGATGCTGAATGATTAACATAGATACATATTATACAAGCACCACAAAATAAAAATATGATGGAAGAAATACACTGGAAAAACTTAAGTGAAGAAATGACAGTTTCCTTCACAGTAATATATTTTGATGAAAAGTCTATCATTTTAGAAACAGGAATGGAATGGGGGTATTAATGGATAATTTATGAAGATACCTTTTGAGAAAAATGGGAAGTCAGTAGGGTTTTTTATGAGGGGGAGGGCATGGTAAAATATCTAGTTGGGGAAAGACAGACAAGATTTAGGAAGGTGTGGATGGGTAGAAGGGGTTGGTGTTTAAGTCTGTAAATGTATATGGTTATGTGTTATATGTATTGTATATCTATTAGATGGACGGATGGATATATACATTATGTCTTAAAATTTCAATAAATATTAGAAATTAGAAAGAGGAATGAAAGCTGCTCTCAGACTGACTTTTACCATATACAGAACAAGAAATGCCAGATGTCCAAGCTGGGAGTATAGACAGAAGATCTACTAGAGATCATATTGCAAATACACACAGGCTAGTGGGGCACAGAAAGAATATCAGAAGAAAACCTAATCAGTGCTTTGTAGATTACAGAAAAGCTTTTGACTGTATGTAGATCATTTAACCACTGCACCTTGGTAGTGCAGTGGTTAAATGCCTGTACTGCAGCGACTCACTCACAAACCACAAGGTTGTGAGTTCAGTGCCAGCCAGGGGCTCAGGGTCGACTCAGCCTGGCATCCTTCGCTAAAATGAGTACCTAGTTTGTTAGGGGCAGTTAGCTTACACATTGTAAACTGCTTAGGGAGTCCTTCAGTGATCTGATAAGCAGTATAGAAATGTACTTGCTATGCTATACTACATCATCAAATCTTTGAATTGCTCCAGAACGAATTGGGGAGGGGGGGGGCACAACATGTTACTGTCCCGCTGTGTGAGGTACAGTCCAGACAATGGCAATTGCTAGCACACAATATGGAGAAACAAGGGCAACTAACAAGGCTCCATTTTTATTATGCTCTCTGTTTAATATGCAGAATATATCATATAGAAAGCAGCCTTAGACTTGGAGGAAGGAAGTATGCAAACTGGAAGAAGAAACATCCATAATTTAAGATATGCAATGTTACCATATTACTGGCAGAAAATAATACAGACTTGGAATGACTACTGAAGAAAGTTAAGGAAGGAGGTGCAAAAGTAGGGTTAGGGTAGAATATTAAGAACAAACATAAAAAAAACCAACAAAAAACTGCATAATTTTAAAGTGGCTAATGAAGGCATCAAAATTGTTTTTCTATACATTGGCTCATTATTAATCAGAAAGAAGGCTGCAGTCAAGCAAAGAGAGAAGGACTGACTTTGATGGGTAGCTTTGAAGAACTATATGAGATTCTCAAGATCCTCATTAAATACCAAGGTCATGATCATTTATGCCCTAGTATTTCCAATTTATTTGTGGTAAAAGTTGGACAGTGAAGAATGACGATAGGATGAAAATCAGCTCATTTGAAATGAGATGATGGAGGAGTTATATGGATATGTGGAACTGCCAAAAAGACAAGTAAAGGTGCCCAACAGGGACCTAGCCAAGGGGGAGGTCTGTGTGATCCAGACCCCCCCTTCCATTAGATATAATGAATGGGCCGCCATGCCCAAGCCCCATTATAATGGTGGCACTTAGTCTGGACCCCCCCTTTCCTAAAATCCTGGCTACGTCTCTGTGCCCAAAAGAACATTCCGGGCTTATGCACACTAGTGTTTTTGTGATAATATTGTACTCTTACTAAAAGCAAAAATGATTACTGAGGCTTGGATAAATTGGATTTTCTAAAAATTTGAAATTGGATTTTTCAAAATTAAATGCTTTTTGAGGAAAAATCTAATTAAAGAGAGGGGCTGTGCAAACAGCTCCAAAGGGGCAGCCTCCAGCCCCTCCTTTTACAGCCAGATAGGGGCCTCAGCAACCGCACACCACAGCCCTGATCTGGCCTTTCTTGGGTGTGAAAAGGAGCTGCAAAAAGTGGCTCCTTTTTGTGCCCTGGAAAGGCGTGATAGCTACAGCACTGTGGCTAAACAGCGCTCCTTTGCAGGTGCATCATGTGGACACAGATGAGCACTGTGATGCTGTGTGCCATGTGGCATGGCACAGAGTGTCATGGCGCCCTGGGGGTGGAGTCGAGGCATGTGTCATATGGGCACAATGCCCTGACTCCACCCCCAAGCCAGCCTTAATGGACATAGTTCTGGGCACAATTCAAAAAGGATGTTGAGAAGCTGGAGCATGTCCAGAGGAGGAGAACAAAAATGGTGAAGGGTCTAGAAACCATGCCTTATTAGGAGAGACTCAGCTGGGTGTGTTTAGCCTGGAGAAGAGAAGGTTAAGAGGTGATATGATAGCCTTGTTTAAATATTTGAAGGGATGTCATATTGAGGATGGAGCAAGTTTGTTTTCTTTCTGCTCCAGAGCAGAATAGGGAGAATAGGATCCGAAACGCTGGATGTAAGATACAGGAAAAGAGATTCCGCCTCAGCATTAGGAAGAACTTTCTGACAGTAAAAGCTGTTCCACAATGGAACACACTCCCTTGTGGTGAAGTTTTCTTCATTGGAGGTCTTTAAACAGAGGCTGAATGGCCATCTGTCAGAGATGTTTTGATTGTGAATTCCTGCATGGCAGGGGGTTTGGAATGGATTGCCCTTGTGGTTTCCAACTCTATGATTCTGATTCTGTGAAAGGGGAGGTACATCTCAACAGTGATTTGGAATTATTAAAATGGATAAGAAGCATTTCAGTAGATATTGGTGTGTTACATACGTGCACAAAGTACGTCCCCAGGACGTACTAGGGTTAGGAAGGGGCATCACTTCCTGATGCCCCTAACCCTAGTACGGACTGGGTCCATACAAAATGGCGGTGCCTGTTCCACACAGGGACCGCCATTGCTACATCACGACCGTGCTGCCTCCAAATGGGGCAGTGCAGAAGTGACGTAGTGGGGCTGTGCAAGGGCACCTGGGGCGCCCTTTCCGTGACCCCAGAAGGAGCTCCATTTTGGAGCTCCTTCCACCTTTGCATCGCTGGGCGCAGCCTTTACATGGCTGCGCCAGCGACACAAAGCAGAAAGGGGCCAAGCGGACCCTTTCTCCTCCTCCCCGCCACCGCCGGGTGTCCTTTTGCCGCTTCCCCGCAGCCTGGAAAGCAGCAGATAGGGGCCTCAGAGGCTGCCGTTGTGGCAGCTGAGGCCCCGATCCGGCGGGGAAAGGGCCAGATACAGGCCGACCCAAATGGGCGGTCTGTAATGCACCATTGTTACCAAAAAAATCAATTGGCATATTGGTTTTAAGAGAAAATCTAGGTGTTTGTTTCTTGTTTCTTTCATCTTTCCTTAAGTGAGGCAACTGGCATCAAATTAGCTGGTTCTAAATTAGCTCATGTATATCATTTTTATATCATTGTACTTAACTTTGGCAGAAGATGTCGCACGAAAATACATTTCTAAGGCTCATTTTAGATATCAGCTCAATCAGGGAGTTTGCCAGAAAATTTGGAAGCCAGAGTGTCCATATAATATGTTATTTTTCCCAGGAATAGTTGCCTGTCTTCACTATCATGAGAATATAACTGTTTAGTGTGTTTTTCCCATCTGATTGCAGCTTTGTGAATATCCCTGTTGAGTCATACAGAAGAATGGAAACACCAGGGTTAGGAACATCAGTGGGAAGTCCCCAGTGAAATCTCAGCATGTACTCATTCACTGGCCGTGTGACAAAACTCAATTTCTCTGCCTCAACACTTCGTTCCCCTGCCCCCATCTGTACTATGGGATAATGATACTAGTGAAGGGGATTTTTTTAACCCTTTAAGGTTCATTAATGGAATATAATAGTAGGTTGAATTTAGCAATTTGTTTAATGACATGGTACCAAATAAACTGCTGACTTCAGTCTACTATCAGGCTAAATTCAACCTACTATCAGACACCATTCATGAACCTTGAAGGTTTTAAAAATTCCCCATCACTAGCCAGCAATGCATATTGTTGTAAAGGGTTAATGGAATAATGTATAGAAAAAACCTAGAGCAATCGTGGGGTGGGGGGATGCTGTGTGAATATTAAATTACTGCTTAAAGGAGGTTTTGGGAATCAGTAGCCTTCCAAATGTTATTGGACTCCCAAGATCCCCTTCCAGAATGGTAAATAGACAGGAATCATGGAGTAAGCAATATCCTTGCATAGAACATTCTTTAGGAAAAAAGGAAGTCATTGAAGACCTTTTGATCATCAGTCATTTATATGTTTTAAAGCTGAGACCAGAGTTTCAGCTAGGAGAAATCCAGTGTGCACTTTTTGAAGAGAAAAAACCCTTGTAATATATGCATACAATAATCTATTGATACCAATAAGGAACCAAAGATGACAGTTGTTTGTTGATATCATTGATATTGCCAGAATGTTTCCCTCCCTAGCTTCAAACTCAACTGAAATGGGAGCAGTATAGAAGTTGGTTTTGTGTCCCTTCAAGTTGTTTCCAACTTATGGTGACCCTAAGGTGAGTGTAACATAGGACTTTATCACACAGGGAAATCGGAGGTTAAAATAGCAAAAAATTGAGTGAAAATGGCGCAAAGTCACCCAGTGGGTTTCACATGGCCAAGGTGGGATTCAAACCTTGGTCTCCAGAGTCATAGTCCAGTGCTCAAACCACAACACCACACTGGGTCACATGTACTGTGCTCAAAGTATCAATATATGAAGAACCACCACCACAGCTATGCCAAAACTGTGGAGGGGGGGGTCAAACTTTTGCCTTCTTTCTTCATAACATATTTGTGAAGTTAAGACCATAATATTTTGTTGCTAGGTCACTTCTGAGACGAGACAAGATTCCAGTCATAACACAAATCTCATCCTCAGCGGAGAGATGAGGAGCTGACTGTTTGGGAACTGCTTGGGAGCTGGGGCTGTCTAACCGCTAGGAAAGAAATGAGCAAATATTGCAAAATAGACTTTTTGAAAGGAAGTCGTGTATGTCTCTTAATTAGTGTGATCAAAAATTGAGAGTAAAAACATATTGCTTTTATTGTTTTCACGTACTGGAGCTTATGATGTAATTCATTTCCTGTTAACATTTGTAGATATTCCCATTATTTTTCATGGTGATTCTATTTTTTGAATAAAAGAGTAAATGTCAAGGAATTATTGACTTTTTATAAATGTTAACAATTACTTTTTTAAAATGCTTTATTCTGACAAGAGCTTAACTATCTCAAATTACTAAAAGCATCATCCTTTCTCAATTCTGGGAGTTAGTCATAAATTTCTCATTAAGATTTGTTGGACTGAAGATAACAACTATTAGTTACAACCATAAACTAAATAGAATACTTTATTTAACAAAAACAAAAATTAAATCAAGTAATCAAAAAGCCATTAAAGAGATAGGAAGATGCATTTTCTTGGGACAGAGTACCAAACCCAGGTGTAGCTACTGAAAAGGCCCTTTCATTGGTCCAACCAGATGTATTTCTGGAGTTATTAGGAAACACAAGAGAAGCCTTTGAGCCTGTACAGATTGGCCAAAATAAAGCTGCTTTGGGTCACTTTGGAGGTATTCTGTTTAAATGATGCATGCGTCCTAAGAGGCCAGAAGCCATGCCAAAACCACACTCCAGTCCTAAGGATTGGAGCACAGCTTTGGCACAGCTTCTGGCCTCTTACCTCCCAAGTGACCCAAAGCAGCTTTATTTTGGCCTATCTGTATGGGCCATTTGTTAACTATCTTAATAAGGAGGCAGACCTTTATAGAAGAATCCCTTCCCCCAGCTATCAGAGTGTAAGGGAGAATGAAAGGCCATTCTTTCAACTAGTGGGGTCACATGCTCCCAATGATGTTGTTATGTGCCTTCAAGCTGTTTCCAGCTTATGCTAACCTGCAAGTGAACCTATCCTTTTCAGAGGGTTTGGCTTTGCTATCCTTTGAGGCTGACAGTGACTTACCCAAGGTCACAGAGTTGGTTTCCATGACTGAGCAAGGATTCAAACCCTCGTTTTCAGAGTCATAATCCAATACTCAAAACCACTACACTACACAGGCTTTCTTGGTCCCAATAGGCAGCTCATATCAATCAGGCATTCAGGGTCAGCTGAAGTTTCCAGGCATTTTTGAAAATGAGCTTCATGCAGAATGTATCATGTAATTCAAACACAGTGCTGCTAAGATGTATGTCACCCAGCCATTTTACACTTTCCAGAAACAAGTGTAGCTGACATACCAGCCTATGTTGGGTAAAGACATATCTGGCCACAGCTGCCACGTAAACATGCAGTGACAGGTCCAAGTTCACAAACACACCTTTAAAGTACAACTTGTGTTCTCTATAGATGTAGCACCCTAGTCAGGACAGGGTGACTCCCAAACTCTGGATCTGTTGTTCTGATGAACAGCATCTCTAAATTGTCTTAATTAAGTTTAAGATAGACAGTAATGCTAGGAAAGATTGAGGGCAGCAGAAAGAGGGGAAGATGGCATGCCAGGTGGACAGATTCAATCATAGAGGTCATGAGCATGAATCTACAAAACGTAAGCAGTGCCATGGAGGAAAGGGGAACTTGGAGATGTCTCATCCATAGGGTCACCATGAGTCGGATCCACTCAAGGACAGCCCACATCCAGCTGTGAGCTCTTGATAGTTGTGTGGAAAAGGAGGGAGGGGTTCAGCAATGTCCAGCTGCTGAAATTCCTTCTTCCTCAGAAGTATGAAAAGGAATGGAGCAAGGTCCTCTTTCTTTTCTTGTAGCCAGGCCTCATTACCACTATGGTTTAAACTAGATTGCACCAAATCACAATCCAGTTTAAACCACCATGGTTCCCACTTGGTTCCCACTTAATCTGAATCGCTGAAGTGATTTGGATGGGGAGGGCATGGTTTTGACCCATTTAACTTGTGTCAAAAAGACCCTGAATTTATTTATTCAGCCCAAGTGGGAACCAGGCAGGTTCAAATCTGCCTGGCCCCCTGGCTTCCCCGGCCTCTCCGTCCCCGGCCTACCTTCTCCATTGCCTGGCTTCTGCCCCTCTGGCTTCCCCGGCCTCCTTCTGTCACCGCATTCCTCCCCCTCCTCCTCCTGGGTCCTTCCAGTGCTGGTTTCCACTGGAGGACTAGGGGGCAGCCTGGACTGCTTGCTCCATCATCCCCCACCGCCAGCACCAAGGCCCACCCATTGCTTCCTTGCTCTGCCCCAAAGCTCCCCGGTGGCAGGGCATGATGGGATAGGCAGTCCAGGCTGCCCCCAAGGCCTCCAGAAGGACCCAAATACCAGGACCCCAGGGGGAGGAGGAGGAGGAATGGGGCAGCCTTCTTTTGGGCCCAGAGCTCTTGGCATGGCAGAAGAATGGGGCAGAGAAGGTAAGGGGACCTTACCTGCCTGATCTGAATTGATGAATCGGTTGAGCAGCAGTATGAACCAGCTCTGCTGCTGAACTGATTCATCAATTCAGATCAGACACCAAATTATCTGGGAAATGGGAACGGTCCCTAATATAAAACCATTGCTGACTCCGAGTTTATATGAGAATAACCACTTTTTTTTAATGGAATTTAGGGCAAAACTAGATGTGATGGGTGTGTATATGTAAGAAGTGTTCGGCATGCACTCCCCACCACCACCCTTGAACAGAAGTTGTGTGGATGCCTGAGCCTCACACAAAGGAAGAGTTAAAACTCTTTTGAACCAGATCTCAAGAAAAATCTTGTCTGGGAACTTCCTATTTGCAAGGAAGCTCCTCCCATCAGCAAAGAAACAACCTCCAGGAGCCTATAGAGAAGCCTTAAATGAATGTTTGGTGGTTGTAATGAAGCTACACAGCTAACTTCCCATCTGCTTTGGCCATAACTTAGAAGTAACTGCACAGGATTTCAGTATTAATGTTAAACATAAGGATAAAAGACAACTTGGCTCAATCTCCACCTTTGAACAACATGTGCCACATTTCCTTTCCTAAACACAGATCATAATGAACCAACAGAATATGAGCAAAATAAATGAACTGATAAGATTCTTTTATTGACACTATACAGGAAGTGGGTCACAAGAACATTTCCAAAGTAGACACTTTACAATTAGCAAATACTGCACTATCTGCACAAATATTTACTGTACTAAAGCAATTGCCATTGATGTCAGTATGTGTTCTTTTTCCCAAGCTAGTGTAACACTCTAGAAGTAGATCTAATTTACACAAAGGCAGCTGCTGCACCCTTGCCACCGGAGAACAGCCTCTATAACAAATCATAATAAATCATAATAAAGGTGAAATTGTTGAATCAAGAGGGGGGGTTAGTTGGCGGTTGGTTTTTGTTTCGTATAAACATATGGCACAAGTGTTATTTTCTGTCTAGGAATAAGTCAGCACACGGGTTGGATAATGAGATTGCCAGTCTCAAATGCCAAAAGTGCCCATCAGAGAGAAGCAAAAATAGAAGGTACCTTATCTAGTACAAGAACAAAAGAGAAATTAATTATAAAAAGTGTCAGAGTCTATTTTTAAGAATTTGTTTCCCTTGGTCTTCTAAAGTGTCAGACATTATTACTACCATACAATAAATGTTTAGCATTTTTTTCATGTATTTCCATGCACCTGAACTAGAAAACTTTATACCACAATAATTCTGTTACTTTTCAAGTGTCATCCCACAGAATTTAAATTATGAAGGTATAAATAATAATATTTTCTCTATTTGCCTTGATTTACAAGGTGCCATATATAACATGGCAGTTGTTATTTATTTATTGTTGTTTATTACATTTCAGATGGTTATATGTGAAATAGTTACATGGCAATGTATCTTAGACATGTCTTCCTACCAATGGAGCACAAATTAAGATCAGTAAAAGCAAAGAATAATAAGGGCAAACATTTCCAGAAAATTTGTCATTGTGAACCATAACAAATATGTTCCCTGTCTATAAATCTATTTGTAATCACAGAATCATAGAGTTGGAAGAGACCACAAGGGCCATCCAGTCCAACCCCCTGCCATGCAGGAAATCTAAATCAAAGCATCCCCGACAGATGTCCATCCAGCCTCTGTTTAAAGATCTCTAAGGAAGGAGACTCCACTACACTCCGAGGGAGTTTGTTCCACTGTCAAACAGCCCTTACTGTCAGGAAGTTCCTCCTAATGTTAAGATGGAATTTCTTTTCCTGTACCTTGCATCCATTGTTCCAGGTCCCAGTCTCTGAAGCAGCAGAAAATAAGTTTGCTCCCTCCTCAATATGACATCCCTTCAAGTATGATCTCTGGCTTATAAGCAGTATGTCAATTCCATCATTTTAGCAACACTCCAAAAATTGGCGGGGGGGGGGGGGGGCAACACTCCAACAAAGCAGGAAGAATATCCTTTTCCAAAATGAAGCAATTCCTGTTTTCACAGCTGTTAACAGGTATGTAACCAGTTCCAAATTGAGCATTTCTACATTTCTACAAAAGTGGGAAGCTAAGAAGGATCCTAAATGGATCCATCCGAAGTTTGTGTCTTACCTTACCCTCAACACTATGTAAATCAGAAACTAATTCCAGAAGTCTTCTCCTTATTCTTTTTTGGAATTCAATATATAGGTAAACAATCTGCACCTTGAGCGTCATTGGACAATGATAAATGATCCTCAGTCTGTACCTTGAGCATCATTTATCATTGGATAATACTTCTCACTTTCAGTTTTAAATTTATCAGGAGTAAATATCTCTGCTTCCATGTTTAGTGGTGCAACATGTGTTTAATCGGTTGTTAAAAAAATAAGTGTTTTTTTTTAAAAGACCTTAAAGAATTTGAAACAAAATATAGGAACATATAGGCCCAGTCCAGATGGGTCAAATGTGCTGTGGTGGTGGTGTACTAGGTTTAAGGGACTGTGTGGCAACCACATGGTCCCTAACCCTAGTACGGTGCGGCACTGTAACAATGGTGGCGCCCCGTGTATACAGGCGCTGCCATTGTGACATGATGGACACACATAGCGCCATGCCAGTTACATCAAGGGTGTGCCATTGGGCGTAACTGGCGCAGCACAAAAAGAACTTGCTTTTCACAGGTTCTTTTTTCTCCCCAGAGAAGCTGCGCGGTTTGGCAGCTGCGGCTTCCCTGCAGGGGGAAAAAGGCAGTGGCAGGCCTCCCTTTTTGGGAGGTCTATACTGGGCCATAAATTATCTTTATTTTATAAGGAGATACTTTGATCAATTTTCCTTTCTGTAGGTGGCATTCTAGAGGACAAGGCAAGATCTGACTTAAGACTCATTTTAGGGTAGGGACACAATAAAAGGTGCAGAGAAAGAACTTCAGAGAGGGGGCATTGCTCACTGGTAGAACACAAAGCTTTGAATGTAGAAAGTCCCAACTTCAATCCCTGACACCTCCAGGTGAATATGACACATTCTGTCCTCTGAAATCTGAGCAAGCCACTGTCAATCAATGTGGACTAGCTAACCAATAGCTCAGTTATATCAAATATTTCTATTAATAAATATATCAGCATACAGCTATCAGTTTGCACAGGAGTTTCTGTGAACATACAAGGAGTTGTTTGAGCATAAAAGCAGTACGTACTTAAGTTAGTTCATCATCACTAACAGCCATTGATAGCCTCACCCTCCATTACTTTAATTTATTGATGTATCCTCTTTTAAAGCCATCTAAATTGGTGACCACAACAACATCTTGTGGTAACTGAGGCGCGGTACATACCGCCATAAAGCGGCATACCAGCACCAATTCTAGGGTTAGAGACCATGCAGAAACTGCACAATCTCTAACCCTAGAACATACAGGCAGCATAACAATGGCGGTGCCCTGTGTACACAAGCGCTGCCATTGTTACGTAAGCACCGTGTGGCGTCTGCACGTTTCCGCATGGCACTTACATAATGAGTGCGCCAGGGGCACACTTGTTACACCGCCCCTGTGGCTTAAAAAGAACCCGCTTTTCCCGGGTTCTTTTTCCTCCATAGGAAAGGCACGCGGTTTGGCAGCTACGACTTCCCTCTGGAGGAAAAAAGGCTGCCAACAGGCTGCCCTTTTCGGGCAATCTGTCCCAGGCCTTAGTCCACATTTTAAGTAGGCACTATGCCAAGAGCTTCTTTTTGCCTGTCCTGAATCTTCCACCCACCCACCAACAAGTTATCATATTATTATGGAGTAGAAGAGCTTCTCTTTTTCCACTGTTTCCGGAAACAGACTGCTATGAAGACTAGATATCTGAAGCTTGCCTTACAAATTGGGGGAAGGAGTCTCTATATTTATATTGGTGTAAGGAAAGGAAAGTCATAATCTATGATTGACCATCTGTTTGAAGGGAGGAGAAACTCTGGATGCTGTGTTAGATCTGAGAGAAAAAACTTCATCCTGCCACGCTCCAGCCATCTAGGGAGACTCCCTATGCAACATTTCAATTAGAAGAGTGAATGGCTTACAAGAGAATCCTGTTGTTAGCTCTGATTAGTGAGCAGAGCTAACAACAGGATTCCCAGCATCACTTTACTTTCTCTGCATCTTTGCCAATTAGAAAAACATGGCAGGAAACAAAGCCAGCTGAGCAGAATGACTTGAAGAGATTTTCTTGATGCTTGCAATCAAGGCTTTGGTTGCACTGTGCTTTCTTCAATTTGGGAAGAACTAGGAAAACTCAGCACAGAAAAGCCCAAACATAGCCACACAACCCAAGGTGCCAATGATATTAGGGGCTGAAGCCATCTTCCCAAGACTGGATAAGATGGTTGAGGCCCTGAAACATTTTACAAAGCAGCTCCCCAGCAGATCCCATGTTGGGAGAAAGGCAGGATATAAAGTAATTAATAAATGTTCTGTTAGCTATTGTAGAAGTGGTGGGACATAAATTAAATAGTATAATAGGCAGTAATACAAAAATCATCATGTGTGAACCCATTTTCAGCTCTGCAACTTTGATTAGCCTATGTGCCCAGTCCCATGCATTTTTACTCAGTTACTCAAGTAACACAAAATGCTGTTAACAGAAATTCTGAGAGATGTGGAAAACAACTACAGCTAGAAAGAATAATGGAGAGATGTATTCAGGTATTTAGTCAATAATAGTTCTCCACTCCTGATTCATGTTTCATGTCTTGATTTACCTGGCTTACAATGGGAACTGTTTGTTTTCTTGTTTGACTGTTACTTTTAGGTAGTCTGTGGGGCATAATCTAGGAAGACTAGAAACAGAGCACTGAAATCCTCCTAAAGAATAAAGCCAGTTGTCAACCCTGAAAAACTAGAAGCAGAGCACTGGAATTCTCCTAAAGAATAAAACCTGGTATGAGCCCTGAAAAACCAGCAAACCCTGAGCAGAACAGGAATGAACATCTTCCTGCCCACCAGAAGCTATGAACAAAGGATCTAATTTAATATGAATTCTCAGAGCAAGACATTCAGAGTCCATTCGGGAGAGCCTGTCTGCCCAGTCTTCAGCCACAACATTAGCTGAAGTGGGATATTTGTCCGTGGGATTTTTAGAGCGCAGACAATATGCAGTATCCATCCCAATCCTGCTGCCTGATGAAGGTGCTGCCCTCTGCCTTATAGGACAGCCCTAGAAGGCCCTGTAAATAAATACACTTATCCTTCCATATATGCGGATTTGATTTTAGTGGATTTGATTATTAATGGATTTTATTAATATGTTCTCCCTAGGAATATCTAGGTCCTCCAGTGCAACTCTGTGGTTAACTTTAACCAAACGTCACACCGAAAGACCTAGAGATTCCTAGAGGACACTCCACTAGGACTTTGTAGCTCCTCCAATGCAACTCTATGGTCAGTGTCTGCTGGACATTGACCACAGAGTTGCATTGGAGGACCTAGAGATTCCTAGAGAGGTGTCCTCTCAGGTAAAACATGGTGTTTTTGTTATTTGCGATTCTTCCATATTCACGGGGGTCTCGTGCCCCTGACCCTAGCAAATATGGAAGGACAAGTGTACAAATATTACAAAATCCCCCAGTGACCTTATTCCAAAGGGAGCCAAAGCTAAGGAATGCACTGTTCTCTTGGGAATTCACACTGCTTGGAGGACTGAATACATCTGTCTAGCACTACTGCCTCAGAATTTAAGCACTTTGATTCAAGAGGCAAGGAAGGACATGTTGTGAGTTACCGCCTCTCCCCTCCATCTCCATTGCCTTCCTGTACATGGAGGCTGACTGAAGAAAAGACTGTCTGTGGAGGCTCTCCATGTGAACTAGAATTCTTGGTTTTTTAGAGGGGCAACTCACATGGAAAGTTCTACAGATAACAAAGGCTCTACATTTCAGCCCCATTTCCCTTAACATGCAGAGGGGTAATGGCAGTTATTACGGGGGGAGGGGCAATGCTAATGTCCTCTCCACCTTCCATCTTGAGTAAATGTAAATATGCTTAAACAACAGCTGAATAGAGCATCTAATCTTTCGATCTATTAATCCATCCATCTAGAACACTGTTTCTAGGGTTTCCTGGAACACTGTTTCTAGGGTTTCCTGGAACACATTTTGAAAGCCATTCATTACACTGTTGTAATGAATGGCTTTCAAAATGTGTTCCAGGAAACCCTAGAGTGCCTTGCAAAGTAATTAAAAATTGTTCAGTGGCAAGATCAGCAGCATAACAAAGCATCCTATGATACCTCTTAAGGCTACCAGAATACAGTATGAGATTTTTGCGGACACACGGCCTACTTTCTCATATGCACAGAGTGCAGAAACACTTGACATAGATATCCCTTTTAAAAAGGATCAGCAGTGAAAGAGAAGCTCGTCTGAAAACAATATACATGCTCTAGGATTGTCTGGCAGTCTACGGCACAGGCAATAAACCTAGTGATGGTTAGTAAACTCTACCATCTCATTCTGCACATTTTCAAGTTCAAAAGTTGCCTGCCCTCTCTGATGCAGATTTATTTATATTTACATACGTCTGCCACCACAAATCAGCCCCACCAATAGAAAGGACTGGCTTGAGATTAAATGGCACCCTCAACTAAAAATGCCTTCAGAACCCTCCTCTCATCCACCATTGTTTGAATACCTTACTTGTATTGCACATGTAAGGCCCAGCATGGTGTCATGGTTTCACCAGGCCTCTGGGAGACCAAAGTTTGAATCCTTGCTAGGCTATGGAAACCCATTGGATGACCGTGGGCAAGTCACACTCTCTCAGCCTCAGGGATGGCAATGACAACCCCTCTCTGAAGAAACCTGCCAAGAAAACCCCATGATAGGTCTGCCTTAGGATCACCCTAAGTCAGAAACGACCTGAAGGCACACAACAACAACAACAACAACAACAACAACAAGACACCCAAAATGGTGCAAAACATTTTTGACAAAACAGACACCAAGAGAAAGACACTAGAATCCCCTGCTCTGGTATCACTAGCACTTTTTGGAGCCAAAATACAAACACCTGCCAGTTCCACAACCCAGCCTTGCAATGTTGATGCCTGAGAGTCCTTTGCTCAAGCAGTTGCTCTGAACCTGAGAAGTTCTGCCACCTCTGCTCATCACCAGCAATAGCATCATTCTGGTTCCCAAACTATCTCCATGGTTTGCCTCTCTAAACTAAAGACTATGAAGGGAGACACAACAGAAGGGGGCCTTCCCTCTGTGGTGTTCCAAACCCAGAGGACTTCCTAATGGAAAGGATCCTTTGAATCTATAAAGAACTTGGACTACATCTACCCAAATCCCCCACCAACACGGCTCATGTATTTACATCTGTGTAAATACAGCTTTGTCAATGGTTACTGGTATTATTTTGAACTACATTTAAGCCTTAAAAGTAATTATCAAAGTTGATACTTTGTACTTTGCATTTCCTTCTGATTTCACTACTGTCCTTTCCCCCCTGCTGTAACAATATGTCAACGTATTAGGTTAACATCCATGTATTAGAGACACAAAAACCCATGTCACAATACATTGGCCAATCTGCAAAGTGCTGTTCTCTTCTGAAGTTCTAAACCAGTAATACTGGAATAGCCAGTTCAGTATCTTGCTTTATACACTATGGGCATCTTCAGCTCAGCCATCCTTTTTTGACCCCGTTTTCCATTAGCAGCTCCAATCTAATCACATGTCATTCTGTTTTAAGTTCCTTTTAGATCAATAAACCTTGTCAGTCGTGACTAATTGTTTTCTCTGACAGTTCAAGCACAACTAATTTCATTTGTTTCAGGGCTAGCATATGCACCTGGACAGAGAACCTTTGAGTTGCCCTAATATCTGGGAACATAAAGCAGGTGTCTGATCTCAGCTATTTCCACAGATATTATTGTTGTTTATTACCAGAGAGGCAACAGCCCATTCAAACACCTCACCCCAGTTTTCCCCCACTCTAGAAAAGAACTATGACTGCATCTGCACTGCAGAGATAATCCATTTTGATACCACTTTAACTGCCATGGTGCAATGCTATGGAATTCTGGAAACTATAGTTTTTGTGAGACATTTAGCTTTCTCTAGTCCAAAACACACTGCAGAAATAAGACCATGTTAAGTGCCCTGGTTCAGTGCTAAGGTATCCTAGGAGTTGTAGTTTATTGTGGCACCAGTGCTCTCTGACAGAGAAGGCTAAATTTCTCACAAAATGACAATTCTCAGAATTCCCTAGCATTCCCTAGCATTGAGCAGAAATAATCTAGTTTGACACCACGTTAATTGACTTGGTGCTATGGATTTCTGAGAATTGTAGTTTTGTGAGACATTTTAGCCTTCTCTGTCCAAAACACACTGCAAAAATAATCCAGTTTGGGAACACTAACTGTGTTGGCTCAGTGCTAGGGAATCCTGGGAATTTGTAGTTTATTGTGGCAACACAGCTCTCTGACAGAGAAAGCTAAATGTCTCACAAAACTACAATTCCCAGAATTCCCCAGCATTGAGCCAGGACAGTTAAAGCATTCTCAAACTGGATTATTTCTACAGTGTCAATGCAGCCTAAAATAGAAATAGTTTTCAAAGCAGAGAGAGAGAGAGAGAGAGAGAGATGTGACATTTATTCACACAGCACAACAGGCAGGAAATTCAATGAGAACAACTTCACCATGGCAGGAAAAAGCGACAAGGGTCCCAAACACACTGCAGAAATCATCCGGTTTGAGACCGCTTTAACTGCCCTGGCTCCATGGTACAGAATTCTGGGAACTGTAGTTTTGTGAGACCTTGAGCCTTCTCTGTCAGGGAGCTCTGGTGACACAATAAAATACAGTTCCCAGGATTCCCTAGCACTGAGCCAGGGCAGTTGAAGCAGTCTCAAAGCAGATTATTCCTGCAGTGTGATTTGGACCAAGATAAATTCTACCTGTCCTTGCCCTGAAAGACCACAAAAGTTTTAAAAAGAAAAAGGAGGATGCTGTGTGAAAAATAAATCCCACCACCCTCCAAGAAAGGGGAAAATATACCTTCATAGCTCAGGAGTGAGGTTAAACCTGAGGAAAGGAACCCTTCGCTTTTCCAGCTGGTGAATGGCCTCTCCTCAGGGAGAAGGAGATCCCTATATATGACAAAAAGAAAAAGCAAGAAGAGGAAAAAAAACTCCACCGTGGTTTGATATTATCTCACCAGAAGTAATGGGAAACCTTTCCCACTTCGACAGCTACAAAGTTTCACAAAAACTCTATTTTTGTGGAGGGAGTTTGTTCCTTAAAAGACTTATAGCTAACAGTGATTCAGGGTTGTCTTTTTAGTGTTGCAATGGTGGAAGGCAGGAGGAGGGAAACATGAGGGTTGTTGTGACAGAGAGGAAACCAGGGTGGAGGAGAAAGGAGGACCAGAGAAAGAGAGAGTTGCAAAGGCGGGTGTTTCTTTTTTCAGCACTGTGGAAATTCCCCATTTGTGCCGAGAGCCTCTCTGGAGGGACCTTCCCGGCCCCATTGAGGCCCTGGAAAACCCGGCCCTATTTCACGTCTACCTGAAGAGGCCTCTGAGGGAGCAAGACATCTACCAGTCGAATTGCTTCAGTCCACACTGCTTCAATCCCGGGGCTGAGGAGTAAGGACTAAGGAGTAAAGTAGTGAGAGGTTTTTACAGGACTAGGAGTAGGAACAAGGAGTACCACAATATATTTTGTATGTCTAACTTTTGTATGTTTAAATTTTAACTTTTTTAATTTGGTTTATTTTAATTATTTTTTTTTTAATTGTTTTAATGTGTTTTTATAATGTAAGCCACCTTTTGGGAGAAAGGCAAAGTTTAACACACAAAGAAGATCGAGAGTTTATCCCGGGAATATCCTGGGGAAATCGTGTAATTATGCAAAATGATTTCACACAACCGAGCCCAAAACCCATCATTAAAGTAGTCACAAAGCAACATTAATGCAATCTTTTTCCTTTCGGGATTTCAGCAACAGTGCATTTCCGATATCACTTTATTTGAACAATTGCATATGATAACAATTTCCACATTTACTCGCTATTTCCGCTTTCTTTGCGGGATGCTTTAAATGCACTTTAATCTCTCTTTAATGCCGAAATTAGCCACAGTGTGATAAACTAAATAGAACTTAAATAAATAAATAAATAAAATTCCTGTTATTATATTGTACATGCAAAAACCAAAAAACAATTTTATTGCATTGTACTGAGGAAAAGACTGAGAGGCAAAGAGAGACACTTACACACAGAGAAACACACACACACACACACACATATGACATGCCAGCCTTGCAAAGTAACTGGTGCTTTTCCCCAGGCCTGGGGAGTAAGAGTAGGAATAAGGAGTAAAGAGTAAGGAGTAAAGGAGTAAGAGGTTTTTACAGGCGTGGGAGTAGGAGTAACATTAAGGAGTTTACCATACAGGAGGAATTTCTCTTAATTTCAAATGAAAAGAAAGTGGGGCCAGAACACATTCATGTGAATTCGCTAGTTCAGCCAATTTATGTGAATTCAAATTGCGTTCAACCTGACTTCCCATTGCCCAAAAATAGCTTGCCATTGCCCGAAATTGCGTGTGGTATTCTATCAAGCAATAACGTGAAACCCCATGATTGCGTTCGGACTGACTTCCCATTACCCAAAATTGCGTGTGGTAGTCTATTGCGCAATAATGTTAAACCCCATGATTGTTTTCGGATTGCCATTGGATTATACTTCCAGTTTCCCTTGTCTGATAAACTCCAAAGAAAAAAATATCTTACTCCGGAATAGAAGAAGCAGTAACCCCAAAATCACCACTACTCCCCAATCCTGTTCAATCCATAATCCACACTGACAGAATCAACACCCAAACACCGGCTCAGCATAAGCCGGCAGAGGTGGGAAACAAAAGGATAGAAAATTAGAGGGAAGAAAAGACAGTGTAACTAGAATAAAATCATATACAAAAACTGGGATAAGAAAAGGGGGGAATTAACCCAAAGGAATTGTAGAATATTAAGGTTGCCTTTAATAGAACTTTCTCACACGGGAAGCAAGCGTCATTAAATCGGCATTAATCCTGTCAATATCATGCATAACGGGTTGATTCTATACATGTTGCCATTATTCCGCCGTTATCCCATGAATAAGTGGCAAAATCACGTTGCTTTTCATTCGTGGGAAAATCCCATGACATAATTTTGCCACTTGATTCACAGGATAATCACACTTTTTGACTTTATTCATGGGATAATTGTGCGATGATGGCGACGTCGTATGAAAATCAACCCTTTATTGCACAAATTGACAGGATTTAATGCGGATTTAATTACGCTTGCCTCCCATGTGATAAAATCCTGGGACAAGGTGTAGAAGAAATACACAAATAAGTGTATATACATACATTTTTATTTAAATATACTGGAAATTTAAGCACAGGGGGGAAATGAAATGAAATCTATATGTCAAACAAAAATGGAATTTTTTAAGGTAAAAAGGAAGAAGGTAAAGCTGATTAGAAAAGGTAATTTTCTAAAAAAAATTATTCAGAATAGAAATTCAGATGGATCTAAGATGAACCTAAGATATAAAGAACTGCAAGACTTGTATGGGAGGAAGTGAAGAAGTAAATGTTGCATGATAAAAAAAATTGGAATGTTTCTGGAAGAAGGGTAGTTTATAGATCTATGGAGATCTAATAGTTGTTTGTGTTTGGAGTCAAAATGTATAAGAAATTTTGTTTGTATGTCTGATGAATAAAGGCCAACAGATTGGAAACAATCAATATACATCCTCATCCACAAAAGAAAGGAGACACAAAAGACTGCAGCAACTGTAGAGATTATCAGACGGGAGTGAAACCTCCGTGACAATCACACAAAACACAGTCCATACATTCACACTGATCCTGTCATTAAACTGTCAGGGAAGTAGAATTGCATTAATGTGTTTCTTTCATTAATAAAAAATGAAGGGCAAGGAGGGAACAATTCCACTTCACTGGTGGGATAATGTAAGGATTAATGTGGCGTTATGTGAAAGTCTTTTGCACATCATGGTCAATCGCAGTTTAATGATAGGACACTGACAGGATAAGCCTGACGTCATATGAAAATCTTCTCACGATAGCGCTATAAGAATGGGAAAAGGATGGGACAAGGATGCTCTGTCCCCCATCTGATAATCTCCTATAGGACCATAGCCCTAATTTTGTTCAAAATTCTCCAAATAAGACTGGAGAGACAAATCCCAGATCCAAATCCAAGTGGGTTTCAGAAAAGGAAAAGGCACTGGTGGCCACATTGCAAGCATATGATGGCTGAAGAGTGCACCAAAGAATTCCAAAGAAGATCAGCATGTGTTTTATAGACTACAGCAAAGCCTTTGACTCCATAGATCAGAAAGCCTATGGAATGCTCTTAAAAACACAGGAGTGCCAATACATCTGATACTCCGATGTGGAGGGTTCAGACTGCACCGGGTGGCACCCTAGAAGATGGGTGACACCTGATCAGCCCCCCCCCCCCCAACTCGTGCCATCACCTCATTCTCCTCATGAACAGTACATGAGGAGAATGACACAGCAGCACCAAGGGAGTTAAGCTCCCTGCCAACCTCAATGCCATTCTTGGCAAGGCATGCAGTTGGGAGGCAGCGTGCCCAGCCCACCTGCCTTGTGCTATTCTATTCACAGTAGAGTGGGCGTGCAGCAGGGAGATGGTGTGCCCTTTTGGCCTCATCCCCGAGATGCCCTGTTCCCTGCACCAGGTGACATCCAGGCAGCAAAACCACTGCTGGCTGCTCATCTTAGGAAAAAGCACAATTGCCCTTCAGACATGGACAAACTGTGAATAATTAAATCCACAAATGTTAAACCCACAAATGTGAGGGCCGACTGGTATGTGCTTTTGAGATGGGTTTATTTCCCTTGAGATGACTTGGTACATGCTTCTGGGTGGGTTCATTTGCCTTTTGAGACAACTTGGTGGGAAGACTACTAACTGAAATGCTTTTGTGCTTTTGTTATGAGAATAAAATTAATTCCCACAACAGCATCCCTGAATCAGTTATTACATGGTGTAGTGGGTAGAGCTTCTGAGGAGTGGGTCCTCCAGGGGCGGGACTTCTGGGGGTTGCACACTCCCTCCCTGCATGCTATCCCATTTTTTTCCCAATCAGGAAAATGATGGGACATGGAGCAGGGAAAAGCACATGAAGATGGCCGTGGGGATGGCGCAGGGAGAGCATGTGTGGGGGAGGGCATGGGGATGGAGCAGGGAAGGAACACAGTAGGATTGCATGCAGGGTCAACAGGTGTCACCTCGCTTCTGGAGCGTCACCCGGTGCGGGCCGCACCACCAATTCCCTCCACCCCCACAGAAATTTTGGTATTAATTCTGCAGTGTAGATGCAGCCTTTTGTGGTACCACACAGACTTGTGTGAACTTGACTGAACTGTGCTGCACATTTCAGTCTCGTTACATGGAGTCGGTGTGGTACCACATAAAGATTGCACCTACACTGCAGAATTAATGCACTTTGATTGCACTTTACTGTAGAAATTCCTATTGACACGACTTTATCTGGCATGGCTCAGTGCAATATATTTGAGAATTTGTTATTTGTTGTGGCACCAGAGAAGACTAAAAAAATTTTGTGGATTTTTCAGGTATGTGGCCATGTTCTAGAAGAGTTTCTTCCTGACAATTTTGCCAGCATGTGTGGCTGGCATCTCGAGAATGCTTGCCTGGAAAACGTTGTGTATATATATATACTGTGTGGAGCCCAATTTTCCCAGGCAAGCATTCTCTGAAGATGCCAGCCACACATGCTGGCGAAACCAGGAAGAAACTCTTCTAGAACATGGCCACATAGCCCGAAAATTCATAAAAAACATGGATGCCGGCCATGAAAGCTGAAGACTAAATGTCTCTCATAACTACAATTCTCACAACAGAAGGCTTCTGACAGAGAAGGCTAATGTCTCACAAAGCTATTTCCCAGTATTTCATAGCACTGAGCTATGGCATTTAAAATAGTGTCAAACTGGATTATTTCTGCAGTGTGGATGTAGCCTCAGACACCACTTTAACTGCCATGACTCAGTGCTTTGTACTTTTGAGAGGTATTTCACCTCCTTGTCAGAGAGCTCTGGTGCTCCACCAAACTACAAATCCCAGGATTCCATACCATTGAGCATGGGGGTTAAAGTGTGTCTAACTGCTTTATTTCTGTAGTGTGGCACCAGCCAGATTTAGGAAACAAATGGTAGCTTCCTGCAGACTCTCACTGTTCCCAATGAGTAAGCCCAATCTGGTTTGTGAGTGAGGCCTAGTGCGTTGGACTATAACCCTGGAACCAAGGTTCAATTCCAAGTCTGCCATAAGCCCATTAGACAAGTCACGTGCTCTCAATGTCAGCATAAGACAATGCCAAAACTTCCTCTGAACAACCTTGCCAAGAAAACCCCATTTATAAGTTTGCCTTAGGGTCACCATAATTTGGAAACAACTTGAAGCACACAACAAGTAGTCTTCCTTAATGGCAGTGCAGCAGCAGTAAATAGCCTGAGGTGGAGTGCCACAGCCAGGTAGTCATAAAGGCATGTACGTCACCAGTGAAAGATTAACAGCAAGAAACACCAGTCCTTTCTCTAAAAGGCTCACTTTCTTAAAGGTTAACTCCCTAAGACACTGCATGGCTTTGGGGATCTGACTCATTTTGATTTGGTATGAAAATTTTGTTTCCATTTGCTAGATTCCAAAGCGTTAGAGAGCAGGAAGATTAGCCCCAGGGAAGCCTAAAATGTCTACAGTTCCACCTGCAGGTCCATACTGTGGAAAAGATGCACAACCTTTTCGTAAATGCAGAATGTAAAATGACAAAGTGTCATGGTGAGCATACTATAGCCAATGGAGTGTAGTGATTAGAATGCTGGACTAGGATATGTGAGATCCAGTTTCATGCCCCCTATCAGGCCTCATACTGGGGTAACCTTGGGCAAGCCACTCTCATTGAAGATTATCACACAGGGAATGGGACAGAATTAACTAGCAAAATAAACAAATAAAATGCATTTTTATTTATTTATGCTCACCAATATATTAGTTGTAGGTATTAAAAACAAAGCAAAACTGCTCCCTTGTAGCTGTTTCCCCAAACACCTGTTTTTACAGGAAAGGCGCACTTGTTGCTAGCGTGATGGTGGACCTGGGAGTTCAGAAATGACAAGAGAGTGAAACACTAATGGATTTACAGGACCAGTGTACCGCCGCAACTAGGATCCCCAACTGAAATTGCCCATTCCTAGGGTAAACGATGTTGAAAATTGGCATATCAAATATGTTAAAGCAAAAACAAATTATTAATAATTAACCTGCCATCTTCTTCCCCATCTGGAACTCAAGGCAACTTATATAAGTTAAACAGATAACTAAAAGTTCATGTGTTCTAACAAAATATAATTAAACTATCAAGTGAATTAAAAGCAGTTGAAAGTATGACTGTTAATAAGAAAGGCACAAATATTATGAAACAGCCTGTTATGAAAGGCCCTTTTCATCCTGAGCAATCAGTCCCCAAAGGCTTGCCAAAACAACAACAAAAAAAGTCTCTCACTTTGCCTAGGCAAGGACAGCAAGGAAGGCAACAATATAACCTTTCAGGAAATGCATGGCCGTGAATAAAATCTTCAACTCAATAGTCAGACGCAGAGATTTTCAGCAACTACTTTTAAAAGCTGTCTGCTTTTAGCCAAATACCCAGGGCTCCCACATTTCTGTGTGCACACAGACATCCAGCAACCTTACCATGCCAACTAAAAAAAAAAACCCAGAGAAAGCCAACTTGGCAACCACAGGCTCACACTCCTCTCTTCTGAGTCTGAATATGCAGATGAGTGCCAACACCATCTCTAAAGGCAGATGTAGGAATTCATTCTGGATCCTCTTCACCAGGACTTCCCTCTGCCTCCAGTCTCAGTGCCGCCTACGGCAGATACTGTAGGATGCAAGCAGACATGTGTGAACCTCTGCCCTCTCCTGTCTGAGTAAGTGGAAAGATGCCCATGATTGCAACTCTTTCTCAAAGATGGAGCATTTTGAAAACTTCCCTGAAGCCAGGAAGTGCTGAAGTGGTGAATCTTTCTCTTCTCTTACTGGTTATATAATTCTGTTAGCAGAACACCTTAACACAGAACACAATTGCTCTTCGTTGCTTTAACGATTTTTTTCCCAGCAGCAGAAACATTTCATTACATCTTGATCCTCTGCAAAGTTGGGTGTGGCCTAAGTCCATTGAAATGAATGGGCCTAGGCATGTTGCATATGATTAAACTGTTTATTACTTTGGGATGGGGGAAGATGTGGGCTGCAATCCTCTGCATACACCTTGGGTTGGGAGTAACCTCAGACTTGTTGGGACGTACTTCCAAAGAAACAGGCATGTGTGGATATGTGTGCCTTCAAATTGCCTATCAAAGTATGGCGATCCCTTAATTTCATAGGGTTTTCTTAGGCAGGAAATAACTAAGAGTGGTTTGCCATTTATATCCTCTGAAAGACAGCCACACTAGTATTTTGTGGCAGAATCCAATCCAAGTTCTAAAGAAGCCTGACCTTGCTTAGCTTCCAGGATCAGACGGCTTTGTGGCCTACAGACTTAAGATCAGCTGTAAATTCCTACCTGGAATAAACATTGCCCAAAGAAGAATCAATGTACAAAAGTACATTATATGCACATCATGATATAAACATAAAAGCATGGATAGATCAAAAATGAGTACCCCTGGGACATGGATAGTGACTGTGAAGAATGTGTTTTCTGGACTGCAAAACACAATTCTGGAGAGGCATTTTATTTATTTATTTATTTTTAAATTATATCCTTTTTTCCCTAAAGCAACTCACAAATTTGAGTTAAAACAAAATACTATGGATACTACAAAGCTTTTTGAAACAATTAAACACAATCACATTATAACCTTTAATATAGTAATTTTTTGAATGCAGTTGATATAAATAAAGCACAGCAACAACACAACAACAATAAAAATAAATACAGCACACCCCAACACCCCTGCAACAGCTGGTCAAACTCAAAAGCCTAGGTAAACAGAATGGTCTTCACCGGCCAGGTGAAAGGAGAGGGGGGCCACAACCATAGTCTGGGAGCAGTCACCCAAAAGGGTCTTCTCCTGTGTGTCCTTCATCAAATGTGCCTATAAAGTCACAGGGACAGAAGAGAAAGCCTCTCCCAAAGATTTTAAAACTTGACAAGGTCATTTTGGAAATACAGTCTTTCAGATAGTCAGACCCAAACTATACAGTATGTCCTATTGGGGCAGTTTCCAAGTGAGTTAAATTCACTAAGGCAGGGATGATGACTATATGATCTTCCAGAATGTTGTTGAATCTGCAGCTTCTATCATTCCATTCCATTGGCTCGTCTGGCTAAGGCTGATGGAAGTTACAGTCCAAAAATTTAGGAGGTACACACACTCTCTCTGAAACAAATCCTGGGCAAGAAAAACCCATGATAAGGTTGTCCTGAGGGTTACCATAAGTCAGAAATGATTTTAGTTCACATAACAACAACAACAACTACACACTCTAAATCTCTTGAACGATCAAAACCAGATCCTTGTGTTCGATGCATTCACCCCAGCATGCCTGAATGAGCCAAATTAAATAAGCTGAGAAAATTATTATGATAGTGACACCTTTGGGATTTTAGAAATGAAAAATTTGGAAGGAGTTATGGTTATTATTATTTCTTACATCGCCTGTAATCATGTACTGTGAGTTCACACATTCATTTTGGAGGGGGGGGGAAACAAGCATGGAAGGCAAGCATTGGCATATTATCCCCAACCTGGTTCTCCTTACTGGTTATTTTTTATAATGA
This sequence comes from Sceloporus undulatus, assembly GCF_019175285.1. Lineage (NCBI taxonomy): Eukaryota > Metazoa > Chordata > Lepidosauria > Squamata > Phrynosomatidae > Sceloporus > Sceloporus undulatus. Next base: position 44,952,965 of record NC_056524.1, on the reverse strand, counting down.
AACAATGTTCAGTTTTCTAGAATGCCTAAAAATAATTTCTCTCTCCCTCCAGTCCCAGTCAAGTGCCTCCCTCACATTCTGTACAGTTAAAATGTCAGAGTTCCATGGTAATAGTTCATAGTTTATTTACAGATGGTTTCTTAGGGGCCCAGTCACACTTAGGTTTTTACACAGAGAGATTCACATCTGTGGAAACAATTCAAAATCCATTCACGTTCCCCACTATGTTTTAAGGCAATTCAGTCCTCTGTGGGCATTTAAATCAAGTCTGAAGTTCCCATTTGCCACCGTTCCGAATCAAAATTGCAGGCACCTCCATTCTGAATGGTGGCTGTGATTGATAGCTTACTCACACTACTGGGAGATGCAGATAATTGGCAGTTCTTTTAAAAAGTACCATTAGAGATCCAGTGCCAAAATGCACCAGTTTAATGGGCTTTTTGGTCCCCCTACCCCACAAATTGCATGAACACACAATTGGTGCAAGTCTAAACGGCAGGGACAATAACCTGGTTTTCAAACCAGGTTATTTCATAGTGTGAATGGGACCTTACTGACAGAAGACAGGTGGGGAAGCCCTCTGTCAGAAAAACCTTTAAAAGCTGCTGCTTGATGGAATCCATCATTATTAGTCATGATGGAATATGATGGAACCAACATATGGCACCTTCAATGTGCGATTTTACCCATGGATGAGGAAGGTGTGAGCCTTAATGTCATCTTGGGCTGCAACTCCCATAAACCTTCCCTATTGGCCTGGCTAGGAAACATGAGAGTGAGTATCTAAAATGTTTTGGAGGCTCATTTTGCTCATTTCAAGTACAATTATCCCCTCGACCAGTATCCAACAGGACTCCAGCCTTAATAATACCTCTCTACTTTGCAAAAACAGACTATAGCCAAAACAAAAGAGCAAGGAGTTCCACAGCAAAATTAGGAATTAATACTGTGGGTCTCTAGAACCAATTTAGGGCATCGCTCTACATGAATGCTTACTTATCAGCAATGGAATCAATCTTCAGTTTTTTCCAAGAAAAAGATGAAATTAGTTAAGACTCAATATCTTACATAGAATAGACAACGCATCTTTACAAACCTGGCAGCAGAGGTGTCAGAACGCTAATCTCTATGTGTGTTTGGGTGAATGTGTTCCCAGCATTTGCTTCCTAACTGATATTTTTCAAGAACCTTAATTCTTCAGTGCTATCAATTGCTGTATGAAAATGCCCTGGTATTTACTTCTTTCATCCTCTGATAGCAAAATAAACCTAATAACAATTGCTAAAAACAGAAAATGGCTATAGAAAATTGCAGAAATTGGAAAAGGGAGAGGGTGGCAATTACTCTAGGTTAAATAAAGCTGATTCTTGGAAAAAGAGAAGTGGCAGAAACACACTGCAGAAATAATCCAGTTTTAGACTGCCTTTAACGAGCCCTGGCTCAGTGCTAGGGAATCCTGAGAATTGTAAGTTTATTAGGACACTAGAGCGCTCTCTGACAGAGAAGGCTAAATGTCAGTTCCCAAAACTAGAGTCCCAGAATTCCCTAGCATGGAGCCAGGGCAGTTAAAGCAGTCTCAAACTGGCTTATTTCTGCAATGTGTTTGGGACCTATGATTCATATTGATGAAGAATGTTTAAAAAAGAAAGAGCATGATTAGAACAAGGAGAAGAGAGTTTGGCTTAGTTCAGATGTGCAAAACTTCTTTTTGGTACTACTACTTCAAAACATTTCAAAACATCTGATTGAGGCATAGGGTTGGCTATATCCCGCCACCCCGCGGACAGTACCGGTTTTTGGGCGGTGCCGTCCCGGTCCCGGTCCGGTTTTGGCGCCCAAACCGGGACGGCCCCACCCACCGCGGCCACCTCAGCCGTGGCGGCGGCTCCAAGGCCTTGCTGGAGGCCTGGGAGGGCTCTCCGCGGTTGGAGCTCCAGCCGCGGAGACGCTCCCTCCTGGGCCCCAGCAAGCCAGGGAGGAGGAGGAGGAGACGCTTCCCACCGCGGCGATGGCCGCGATGAGGGGCGGCCCTCGTCATCCTTCCGCGCCTGGGAGCCGGCCGAGGCTTCCCCCAGGCCGGGAAGGAGGAGGAGGCCGCTTCCCACCGCGGCGATGGCCGCGATGAGGGGCGGCCCTCGCCCTCCTCCGGCCTGGGAGCCGGCCGAGGCTTCCTCCCAGGCGGGGAAGGAGGAGGGGGCCGTTTGCCACCGCGGCGATGGCCGCGATGACAGGCGGCCCTCGCCCTCCTTCCCGGCCTGGAAGCTGGCCGAGGCTTCCTCCCAGGCCGGGAAGGAGGAGGGGCCGGTTGCCACCGCGGCGATGGCCCCCGAGATGACAGGCGGCCCTCGTTCCTCCTTCCCGGCCTGGGGCCAGCCGAGGCTTCCTCCCAGGCTGGGAAGGAGGAGGGGACAAGGTTTAAAAATGTAGGGACCTTTTTTTTTTAATTTCCTGTCTAGGAAATTAAAAAAAAAAGGTCCTACATTTTCAAACCTTGTCCTACATTTGTCCCGGTTCGGAGGTTCCTCCATTATGGCAACCCTAATTGAGCAGAAAAATGGTAACTACTGACCTGCTACCTGTACATTTGAACCACCTATCCAAGATTAAAAATCTCTGACAGAATTAAAAGGTAAAGGTAAAGGTAGTCCCCTTGATATGAATGGTCTAGTCAATAACTAATTGTAAGGGCAGTGCGTATCTCTGTAACTAAACCAGAAAAGCTAGGATTTGCATGAAGACTGCTCTGGCTGTCATGTGGCCTGCTGTGACTGCACCAAATGCTATTACCTCCCACCGAAGTGGTAGGCCTATTTATCTTTGAAATCTATTGGCATTGCACCAACTGAAATAAAACTGAGGGCAAAGTGGGAAGATGGGAAGCAGAGAGAGAATCCGGAACTTTTTAAAGGCAGCCAAAACACTGGAATGGAACAGGAGAAAATGGAGATTATCCCAGTCACAAATCAGGACAATGGAAGGGTATGAAACAAGGCAGTTTGGAGGACATACCTTAGGACTAATTAGGCATATTGTGGGAAAAACTGTAAATAAGCTAAAAACGTTTCACCTGATGTGTATGTTGTGTGTGTGTGTGTGGGCGTGCGCGCAAGCAGGAGTGTGTAAAAAAATCTAAAACCCCAGAAGAACTCATTTATGTTGCTTTCAAACAAGCAGCACTGTATGTTTAAAAACGTAGGTAGTTTCTTTCATCACCTGTTAGTCTTTTGATCAGTAAACTAATACTGGTTGTATCACCTCAGGCTGGAATAGTATTTTAATATTACTATAAGAAAACCTCATGATTGCCATAAGTTGGAGAATAACGTAGGCGCACAGCAACAACAATCGCATATAACAAAACAAATATATGGCCAACTCACAGGAAAAGCATAAAAGGATAAGCAAGAGAAATTAACATGAAAGTCTAGAGTACCATCTAGTGGCAAATGATAGACAGTACAATGTTTGTACCATAGAATTTACTAACAGCCTTTCTGAGAACCTTATCGCACTCACAGTTTTTCCCGTTCCATTCCTGTGACCAAGGCGGACAAGATATCAGGAAACGGGCTGATGATGAACGCTAATCGCATTAAGTCTTCTTAGCATTATGTGAACGCGAAAGAACGATCGCTTATCCGCACACCGCTAAAGGGGAAAACGACCTGTTGTCGTTTTTGGACCCGTCGATGTGAACGGATATCACCGCACAGCCATGGTCGCATCCTGATGACGCCCCGACCATCCCATCTTTGGCACATGCGCACTTTACAAAGAAAATTGGCGTGCGTTTTCCAAAGGGAGCTTGGGGATTCTCGTTCCCTGTTGGTTTCTATCCTAAGATGGATTCTCATGTTGTTTGGCCTTCTCCATACCATCTCCCATTACCTGATAATGGAGCAGGAACGGAGAAGAAGGAGGAACACTTATGTACCCCGCTTGTTTTTCAAAAAAATTTTTCTCTCAGACATGCCCTTGCTGAGCTCATGGATGTAGAGGACGCACCCCCCCACACACACACAGATCTCATTGAATGGCTATCCACCATTTCCAGCACCTCAGAGATGGTGGTTTATGTCAATTCTTAGGAAGAATTGGGGGCGTGAAGAGGTGATGACTTTGTGGAATGACATGTGGGAGACACATTTCCGCATGAAACGTTCAATTTTTTTGATCTGTGTAGAAGTACTCCATACCTACCTGAAATCTTTTTCTGGTATCAAACACTGTTTCCTGCTTTAGTTTTCATATAGAGACATGTCTAGATGTTCTATATTTTGAGGAATGAAAGTTGTTTTAAAACACTTTGCAAGGGAACCTGGGTAAAGGAAGATATCATGATGGCCCGTCATAACTGTAGGGGGAGGGGCGGACGGGAATGCAATTGGAATGTCTAGGATATCGCACACAAGAGGATTTTCCGTTCTCATAACGTTTACTGGTGAGAGGAGGACAGAAGAGAATCGCGGGGACATTTTACGCGAATGGACACGGAACAGGAACCCATTGCAAACGTCTTGGGTAATGAGGCTATGCGATAAAATCCGTTCTGTTCCGTTACCATTGAGACCTCGGAACGTTTACAACATGTGTGCGATAAACTCCTTAGCTGTTTATTGTTCTACTATGTGCTCCAAGTTAACTCTAACTTATGATGAACCTGTCATATATTTTCTTGGCAAGATTATTCAAAGGAGGTTGTGCCACTGTTTCAGAATAAGGGGCTCACTCAGTATAGACAGCCAATCCGATTGCCTGCATGATAGATTTCAAACCACAGTCTGAAACGTGTAGCGTTGGTGGATAACATCTAATGTGCAAATGTATGAAGGGGCTTCTCAAACTTTTTGGAAAACTATGGGGCAGTACGTACGGGCGGGTCCATGCCGCCCGTTTTTGCTTCACGTCTGGTGCTACAGCATCTGCACGCTGCAGCACAGACGCCCACACCAAAAGAAGCTGCCTAGAGTGGCTTCTTTTTTGGCAGTGTCACAAACAGGAAGGGGTGCCACCATTGTGCCACTTCCGGTCAGTGATGTTGGACGTTGCGTGGCAGCGGTGTCATCACTGGCGGCCCCATGTGGACTGGGTTCCGGAGTGTGTCAGTTGCTGTGCGCTCCCGAACCCTAGAATCGGTGCCACTATGTCCACTTCCCATCCGTCTGTATCTGGGCACTTTATTAGTGATACAAGTACTAGCCACTGGTTCAGGGCTCTCATTCTGTACAGCAGCCTGGCTGTTGGAATGTTGAGAAGAAATGCATTTTTTTTAATAAGGTGGAGATCCTTGATTCACCAATTTGGCCTTCTAATTGGACTAAATTTGGCATAGAGAAAATCCCTTCATACCATCACTTTTCATCCCACGTGTTACATATTTGGAGCTAGTCTAAATGAATTTTAGAGGCCCTTTAAACCCCAGTAACCTCTAGAGGCAAAGACATTCAGAAATTCTTCCTCTGGTGTAATTCCTGATTCCTAAATTGAGCTAACAGACAGCGGGTGATCGATAACTTCCTGATGTTATGGAGATGAGAAGGCTCAAGAAAGAATA